>NC_046364.1:28431321-28562826 GCF_011125445.2 Fundulus heteroclitus | reverse complement strand
AAGCAGCCTTCACTCCTCCAGAAAGAGCGTAGAGCTAGAGGACAGTCGTCTGCATTGTCTATGGCTTTGCAGCAATCCCTCATACTGAGTAAGCGTGAAGTGACAGGGAGAGGAAAATTACCCATTGGCGGCTGGCCCATAGGGTGTGCTCGGGCGCTGCCCTCCCTAGATGTGGAGGGGAAAAGTCAAAATATATATAGATATTTATTTATTATTATTAATGTCAGTTTTTTACTTAATAGTACGTGGCTACGTAATAAGAATTATTAAAACACTTCTACTAATTGACTATCAATTGACTCTCATTTAACAGTGCATTTCCACCAACAGAACGTATCATTTCTCTTCTTCTACACTTGTGGGGCTGTGACTCAAGGAGCCCTACAAGTGTAGCAAAATAACTAATTGTATACTGTTGCTGGGGAAGATTTATAAATATTTGGCCAATCAGCATCGCCAAAATAAATGGGTTTGGGGCTCCTGGAGTCATAGCCCTAGCTGCACAGTGATAGGTGCATTTCACGCGTGACGTCCCGCGCTACATCCGGGTCACGGTGGTCGGCAAAAACAGTATTGTTTTCGCTTAGCGCCGTGACAAAACGGGTGAATTAGAGCGTACTCTTAGTTTATTTTTGGAATCTAAACAATGCCTGCAACTTGTTGTGCTCCCAGTTGCACACAGAGGCATTCCAAATCGTCGGATGTACGTTTCTTTCGTTTACCGAAGGACGAAGAAAGAAGAAAGAAATGGATAATTTCAATGAAAAGGATGCAGGCAGACAATCCCAATCGACTGTGGGAGCCATCATACCACGACAGAATTTGCAGTCTACACTTCATCTCCGGTAAATACAACTTAATTTTGCACTAGTCATTGTTCTACTTAAATCATTATATAAATAAAAAAATTAGGATATATATTTAAGTCAAGACGTAAACGTTCGTTTCGAAAAAATATACGTACATGTACAATGTATGCAAACCCTCTGGCATGAGTCTGTGAAAACGATTAATAAGACAAAACCACCAAAATAATCCTTTGTGAACAATGTTTTTTTATTAATTAAATGCTTATTGTGGAATCGTAGTAATCTTCTGACTTTTAATTTAAATGCATGTACTGGGTTAGGCAGGGAAATCTATTGGCCAGCCCCACCAAGATTTTTTTTTTACCAGCCGCCACTGAAACTACCCTTTAATGGGAAGGAAAAACCTTCAGCACACCAGGCTCAGTGTGAACGGTCATCTGCCTCGACCGGCTGGGAGTTAGAGAAGACAGAGCAGAGACACAAAAGACAGACACATTGATCCAGGAATCTTTTCTACAATATATGGTAATAGCTGATGATCTGTCTTCCCTGGATGATGTCACAGCTAACAGAGCGCCAGACCAGGTTTATCTGCTACGAACAAAAAAATGACAGAGAACAAAAAGTTAAAAGTTGAAATAACAACAACCAATGCAAATTTGAGAACAGTAGGAGAACTCAGCAGAATAAGAAAAATAGACCCTGATGTCCTCTAGCAGCCTAAGCCTGTAACACACAGATAGGATACACCTTATGTTAAAAGTTAATTTATGGCCCCTGTCACCCTTATATGACCCTTGATTTATGACACCTGTCACCCCTATGTGACCCCCAAAATATGATTTCCGGAACCCCCCCCTTCCTGACCCCCGCCCCACACACACACACACACACACACACACACACACACACACACACACACACACACCAATACATACATATTACTTTTAACTATTTATTTGTCTATTTTTTTAAATTATTCTCTATGCATATGGTGAAGGTCAATAAATGTGCTTCTTGTGGGGTTACTTATAATCAAATGTGTAACTTCAGTTGTATAAACGCTGATTAATACTGCGTTTGCAGGATAGGAAACTTTATTGTTTAGAATGAAAACTTGTCTCTTGACACTAAAGGGCTGTGGTTTGATAACAATAAACAGATTTTCCACATAAATCTGCAGCTCATATAGAACAATGGGAAACAAAAAAGTATGGGGAATCTGCAAATAAAAAACAAATACCACCTCCAGATGTGCTCCACTCTTGTTCCGCCAGTACACAATGGCAAGATAGGGTTTCTCTTCAGTTATTTCTCCCCTCTAAGCAAACGGGTGGGTCTTAGCTAAAAGCGGGTCAGTGGGAGGCGACCGTTCATAGTGATCTTACACGGCCAAAATGTGAGCCTGAGCCGGGCTGTGTTAAAACAATAACCCGATGCGTTTTTTTCGAGACATCGATGTAAACCCAGCAGTACACATCCTCCGTTTCTAAGAATAAAAAGTGACGCTTTCACTCAGTTCCGGGTAGGTGTCTGTGGAAAAACACCGGTTCTACTAGCAATAAAATTGAGTCGGACAATAGCGTGGAGCTGGCACGCAGCTCTGCAGACACCTTTTAGGCATACAGCACTGGTTCGGACAATAGGACAGGTGGGAGAATAAGACAGCGTCCCGCGGCGTTGCGTATCAATCTGCATATCAGCATACCATGCGCCCGGGAAATAAAATAAGATCAAACCTTTTAGACGTTGGGTGATACCTCCACCACAGCCTGGAATCAAAAGGTTTCCATCAATCCCCTATTGGGCTAGATGTCTTCAACAAACATACAGGCGCCGTTTATCTACAATCAAGGTTCTGGCCGCCCGTGACACCCTTTAGGAGGCGGGGGGCTAGAGCTCACGGTTTCACCTTTAACAAAAACTTTAAAAAACAGCCAGAATTTAGTCTGAACGCGACACGTAGCTGATTCCTGCAGCATGTTTCACGGCAGCGTTACGCGTGAAGTGACATCCCAGATACATCGTGATGGGCTAACTGAATCCCAGCTTTATAACCAAATCACCGCCGGTGAGTAAACATTTTAATTCTTTATTTTTAATCTACAACCAATAGCTACTTGATTAGCTCTCAGGTTGCAAGCCTGCTTGTTAAGTTGTATGTAGACTGTTTCTGAGGTTTTCCTGTGATGGTAGCGGGGGGAAAGATCATGTATCATGTGGTAGCCTAATCAAATGACGCAGGGGTTTTTACCGATGAGGCGTTCAGGAACGCTTTGTTGCGGTTCACATCATCAGTAGGTATTATGACAATATATTTAAAAAATTATATTTTTCAGGGACAACGCCTCGAGAACTAGAAGGAATCCATTTACTCAGTCCGATTTTGGTGAGAAGTCTTTCAAGCTTATAGTGATTTTACTTTAATACGTCTATGTAAATACTAATACTATGTTTGTAACCTTTTTTTTCTTTTTATTTTCTGTATTCCAGATTTTAACGGCCACGGGTACATTGACGAATATTACGGCTCTTCAAACCCGGCCAATCCTGATGTTTATGCAGGAGAATTAGAGAGCAGACAGCGGGCAGACAGCGAACGCCCTGCGATGGCAGGCTTTGGCGCAAAAGAGGCGGAATATAGCGTTTCAAAACGCCTCAGCGCCTATGCGACAGAGGACCGGAGAACATGACGCTGCATTCATTGTAATCAGTCCACCTGACTCTCCCGTCGGAAAGGTCAAGAATTCACAGGTTCGGAGCGTTCAAGACTCACTTGGTTTGCTTCGAGAGGCTTACCAGCGCACACCGCTTCTCGCAGAACATGCGGCACATAAGTTAACTATTATAACTCTGAATCTAACCCTGATTGTACATTTCCGAATTATCTCGGTTCATTTAGTTTGTTTTATTTAGCTTCAGTAACAACCCACCAAGACATTGTAGCCCAAGCAGCGTTTACGGCCGAAATACTGCCACCCCCTGCTGCATTTAACCAACCCGACTGTAAGTGAACATCTGTTCATTATTATTTTCATTCGGTTTTTTTTCTTCTCCATGTAGTAATTATTTTTTTAAAAAGTATGTCTCTGTACGTTTATTATTTGTTCAGTAACGGCTCACTCTGGAACCAAGAATATACGTGTTCAATCACCGCTAGCAGCAGATCTCCCTCCCCAGGCCTCAACCCCTCGGCCGAGTGGTAAATTAACATCTGTTTGTTACCATTTTTATCCAGTTTTTATATTTATTTATTTATAAATTATAAATAAAATTATTTCTGCAGTAACAGTCCATGGAGACATTGCTGTGCAGCCATGACCAGCTCTGACCCCCCCCGCTAGCAGCAGCCTGTGGAGACATTGTTGGTGAACCATCAGAGGATCTTCCTCCCCCAGCTTCAACACCGCTGTTACCCTGTAAGTGAAGAATTGGTCATTGCCGTTTTTATTCTGTATTTATTTATTCTGTATGCTCATGTGTGCGGCAGTTCTGACCCCTCCAGCCCGTGGAAACATTGTTGGTGAACCTTCACCAGTTTTGACCCCTCCACCAGCAGCTGCAGCAGCAGCTCCAACACCGCAGTTACCCTGTAAGTCAAGAATTGGTAAATATTATTTTTTATATTTTATTTATGTAATCTGTATACTCATGTTTGCAGTAACTCGAGCCACCCGTCGTGCAAGAACTGAACAGAGAAGACCTCGTTTGAATAGCTTACGTACATCTGTCCTGAAACTCCAACAAGACATTGGCCGAATAATCACCAAAGCTTGTGCTGCTAAGAGGATTGATGAAGGTAAATCTTAATTTCAAAGCTTTCAACGAATTAGTTTGTGATATTTTGAATTAAATTTATTCAATCCTGATTACGTTAAAAATCTAATTATATTCTATTTTTATTTTTGTTGTATTACAGAAGCGTTGGCAGTTGTTGAACGAATTTCGTTGCCAGGACACAGAGCACCGTTGTACTGCCTGCAAGCTGCAGAACTTGTGAGATCCTGCCAGATTCTGCTGGACCAGCTGTTCTGGCCGTTGACACTTCAATGACTGTTAATAGGCTCACACGGACCAGGGTTGGAATTATAAGCGTCTATCATCGCTAGAACAAGCCCTCCATCAATTAGACGCTTCCTTCTCTCAACCATTTAGCCCTAATCCTGCAGGCGATCAGTTTCCACAGCAGCAGCAGCAGCAACAAGGGGGTAGTTAAAATCAAACTGTTGTAGACCATAACGCTTTTACAGACACTCCAGCAGTGCAGCAAGCGATACTTTGGCAACGCTCGACAGGCCTCACTGAGCAAACTCCTGTAACTTTCAGCGATGTGCAAAAATTAAAAAAGATAGTCAACAGGAAAATTGTCGTTTTCTATAAAGATAGCGAGGATGCACTGCTACGTAAATTCCAGACCGACTTTTCAGATCATGCAAATCCTCTTTTTCTGTTTCTGTTCAAAAACCATTATTATGACATCAAAAACATGGCAGGGTTCACCGGTTCGAGTTAAATTTGCAAGTACTGCTTTAACGGTTTTCAAAACATCAACAGGCAAAACTGTGAGGGCCGTTGTTCAGTCTGTCTCGATCCGAAATGTACTCACGAGCAGTACAACTCTGTACAGTGCACAGATTGTAATCGGATCTGCCGTAATTCATCCTGCTATGATAGGCTTAAGGTCCCCAGATTGAGACCTAACCTCGGAAAGCGTGTGAGTAACTGTGACACGACTAAATTCTCTCCTGTGTGTAAAAAGCTCTATGATCGGGCCGCTGACAGAGAGAGCAAGCCTCACAATTGTTCGATAAAGTGCACAGTCTGTCATCAGAAAGTGCCTGGCAGTGCTGATGTCACGTTAAACAGCCATCAGTGTTACATTCAGCCGACCCTGACTGATCCTGAACTCGGCAATAAAATGTTTTTTTATGATTTTGAAACTTTTACATTTCAAACTGGTAGGCACATACCGTATCTTGTATATACAAAAACTTTAACCTGGGATGTTTGGTATTCTTACGGGTTGAACTGTGTCAGCGATCTTCTGCTCCATTTCAGGAAACCCCTTTACAGAGGTTATACTTTTTTAACAGTCGAGGATTTGACTCTTACTTGGTTCTAAGTGTGATGGTTCAGCTAGGTATTAAATCATATCGAATCACACAGGAAAGTAAAATCCTCTGTTTTACCGAGCCTGATTACGGTCTGAAATTCATCGACAGTCTTTCATTCCTTACTATGAAACTCAGCCAAATACCAAAAGCATTAGGCTTCACTGATCACTGTAAAGGTTTTTTTCCTCACTTGTTCTCCTCGGAGAAGACATTACACTACATAGGTCCGCCTTCTCCGCCAAGCTTCCCCCCGCTGGGGGGAAGCTGGGGGGAGGAGGCGGGAGGAGGCGGGAGGAGGATGCGGGAGGAGGATGCGGGAGGAGGAGGCGAGAAGGCTTGTACCTTTTGGTACAAGGAGGCTTGTAAGCACCCCTTTGACTTTCAGAAAGAAGCTCTTTATTATTGTCAAAATGATGTGGAGGTTCTTTTCAGGAGCTGTGTGAAATTCAGAGAAGAGTTCTTTAAAGAGACAAGTGTGGATCCTTTGAATTCCATCACAATTGCATCGGCTTGCATGAAGGTCTTCACCTCGAATTTCTTGCCTCCTAAAACTCTCGCCATCCCCTCCCCGGTGGATTATCGGTGGCACTGCAAGACTTTTTTGGACGCGTCCATTCACTGGTTAGAGTGGGTAGCTTTTGAACGAGGCATTTTCATTCAGCATGCGCTCAATAAAGGTGAAATGAAAATCGGGCATATCATGTTGAGGTTCAAGGGGTGAAAACTGTGTTTGAGTTCAATGGATGTTTCTACCATGGTTGTCCCACCTGCTTTCCAGCTGACTAGATGTGTCTTCTCAGAGGAGTCTGTATTGAAACGTTCCACTCAGCTACCATGGAGAGAGCCAGGTTATTGCAAACAGTGCACTTGCAGGTTATGTGGGAACACAATTGGAATCTGATGAAGGCGTTGCACTGGGGTCTCAAAAGGTTTCTGGACTGTTTCAATTCAATTCAATTTTATTTATATGGCGCCAAATCATGAAACATGTCATCTCAAGGCACTTTACTTTCAGCGCACCAAAGCCTCTTTCCCTGAGACATGCTCTGTTTGGGGGTAGGACTTATGCGCTCAGGTACACGGCTGGGGAGGAGGAATCGGTGCATTATGTAGATTTCACTTCCCTGTACCCGTACGTGAATGCAAACTGCAGCTATCCACTCACAATCATTTGCAAAGATTTTGACGATCCTCATAACAATTTCGGGTTCCTCAGGGTGACCGTGTTCCCGCCTCGTGGTCTGTTTTTCCCCGTTTTGCCATACAAGACATCTACCGGTAAACTGGTGTTCACTCTGTGCCGCGCTTGCGCTGAAATGAACTACCAGACAAGTCCCTGCACCCACTCTGACCAAGAGAGAGCGTTAACAGGTGTATGGGTAAGCGTTGAATTCAGCAAAGCTTTAGAACTCGGATACCGCCTCGCTGAAATCACTGAGGTTTGGCATTTTGAAAAACAGAGCAGTTCAATCTTTAAACCGTATGTCCACACTTTTCTCAAGGGTAAGCAGGAGACTTCAGGTTTCCCTGCTGAAGCGACAGATGAGGAAAGTTGTTGACCAAGGCATGCAGCTGGATGTGGAGAAGATGGAGGTGAATCCGGCTAAAAGGCAGGTGGCTAAATTGTGTCTGAACAGTTTTGGGGCAAATTTGCACAAATAAATTATTTGGCTCAGATGCGCATTGTCTCTGACCCGGATGAATTTTTCAACTTCCTGTTTTCAGGTAAATACACAGTGAGCTACTTTCACTTTCTGAACGATGAAATGTGTATGGTTCAGTGGAAATACAGCATGCGTTGTATCTCTCCACCCAACAAGGTGAATAATATCTTCTCTGCTGCCTTTACAATTGAGTGTGCGCGTCTGAAATTGTACACCTGTCTCGAACGACTTCAACAACGTGTTTTTTACATTGATACGGACAGCTTGATCTACGTGGTTAGACCTCCCTCGAGCTGGGAAATTTTTGGGGGGATTTAACTGACAAACTTTCAAGTGATACCATATATGAGTTTGTTTCTGCAGGTCCCAAAAACTATGCTTACCAAACGAGACACCGAAAAAAAGTGTTGATGAAGTTTAAAGGTATCACTCAGACTCATAAATGCAGTGAGAGCGTGAATTTTGACATCGTGAAAGACCTGATAGAAGGATATCTGCAAGGTTCTACAGGGGATGTTTTACAGGCTCCACAGCATACCATCAGGAGGGATAAAAGAAGCTTCCAGCTTCAAAACGCCAAATTTCAGAAAAAACTCCGGGTGGTGTATGATAAAAGAAGGCCTTTTCCTGACGGAACAACCCTTCCGTTTGGCTATTAAAGGTTAACTGAGAAAAATGTTGCTGTTCCGTGAAACACAGGGGGTTGAATTTAATCAAAGACTCAAAACCCATTTTCACTTCTAATTGTAGGGCTGAGTCGTTCTGGTAAATCTTTTTTTGTTAAACGTGTTTTGCAAAATTGTAACCATGTAATGGATGTTGTTCCTGTAAATTTAGTCTGAATTTAGCTCTTTCTAGCTCTTCTTTAAAAAAATCATAACCCCTGACCCCTCATGGTTATTCACAGCCCCATGTGAACCGGTTAGTTTGGTCATAGCTTTACCTATGATGTCTGAGGCGATGTTTGTGGCAGCCTTTTTCAGATGCGGTTTTGCTTAAAAAAGTTGAGGCTAGCGTTGGACGGCAGCATCAGATAAAATCCCTCGTCCTCGGTTATGCGATCCATGTTGCAATCTCAGCCCTCTGGTGAGAAGCGCTTACTTTTATACATCTGGCAGGTCATCGGCTCTCACCCAGCTGTTGAATTTCTCCGGCCAATGTTTCCAGCGTACTAAGACCTGCCTGATTTAACTAGGGGTGATACAATTTAACTAGGGGTGATATGAAACAAAATAATTTTGTAATATCGATCCTTTTCCTCGACCGTACATAGCAGGTGCGCCATAGAAACCTGATAAAGCCCCACCCACCTGGCTTTGGTAATAGGAGACGAAATGGTGTAGGTCCTCTCTCAGGAAAACCATGTTTTCTTGATTCCTTTGTTTTTTCCTCTCACGTTTTACCACGCTTCAGCGTATCTGGTGCATGAACGTCGCCCACCATCTGTGAGGCAACAACGTTGCTGTAGAAATAGAGGTGGTAGAAGCTCGCCTTAAGATCTATAGGATGAGGGGCATGCCAGTGGTCGAATTTTACCCATTTTCCGGGTTCCATACCTAGCATATGTGCTATTGGATCGGAAAAACGTAGATGATTCTAAGCGCCGGCCTGGTAGGTGAGTACGTTTGCAGTGCGGTTTACTTTGAAATAAATATCTGAATCTATCTTTCTCAGATGGGCTTCAATCTCTGTGATAAGCTGGGTTAGTATAGTATCCGTTTCCAATCTGTACGCGCTGGACTTTTTCCTCGCCCGCTTTCGCCATTGAAAATAAGCCTTTTCTGAGGGCTTATTTTCTCCGTCACAGCCACTTGCCACTAACCTTGTATATTATTAGGCCTGGCTAAATCCACGCGGAAACTAGATATGTTATTATCCTTAAAAACGTTGAGGCTAGCGTTGGACGGCAGCGTCAGATAAAATCCCTGGTCCTCGGTTATGCGATCCATGTTGCAATCTCAGCCCTCCGGTGAGAAGCACTTACTTTTATACATCTCGCAGGTCATCGGCTCTCACCCAGCTGTTGAATTTGTCCGGTCAATTTTTCCAGAGTACTGTGCAGGGAATCAGACCTGCCTGATACCCCGCACGGTGCATTTGCACAATATTTCACACACTTGATACATTTTGTTTTTTGGCATTTTCACCTTTTGCAGCTCCTCAGCGTAAAAAGAACCTCGGGCGGGCTCTCCGTCTAAATCTTTCTGTTTGAAGACAAGTGGAGATCACTGTATCACTTCTGTAACTGTAAAGATTTCATCCGAGCCTTTGGAATTAGTCCCGTACAAATTCTGAAACACCTGAAAAGCATTACTAGCAGTGACTTCGACAGGGGCCATTTTAATACTCGAATGATAGCTGTGGTTGTAACTTTTGACCAGATCCTGAAGCACATTTAGATATGTGATACATTTAGAGTGTTGTTTGCAACGAAATATCTCCACATTCTTGATTTTAATGTACAGTTAAACCTCTCAACCACAGATGCTTTTATTCCACTAGCCGTGGAATAATGTTAAATACCGTTTTTATCCAATAACGCTTTGAATGTTTTGTTGAAAAATCCTTTACCATAATCAGTTTGAAGTCTTTTTGGAATCTGACTCTCCTTTAAAACGGATTTGAAAGCTGTTACGACATCGGACGCAGTTTTCCTCTTTAAAACCCTGACGTATGCTCTTTTGGAAAATACGTTGATAACGGTTAATAAATAATTGTAACCGTCATTTTCTTTGGACAAACTCTGCATATCACAAAGATCTACTCGAAACTGTCTAAGAGGCCTGGTGAAAATCACTCTATTTCTGGGAAATCTTATTCTTGCTGGTTTATGCAAAGAATATGCATCTTGTTCTGATAAAAAGTCTCGAACCTTTTCAGCCGGGACCTTCTTACCAGTTTCACTTTCCATAGCTCTCTGTAATCTATCTACGCCTCCGAAAGAACCGGGGTGAACAAGTGTGTAATATACCCGTTTCATTAGTTTTTCTTCAGCCATACCTTCCCACAGACGTAGTGATGCTAAATGAAGAAAAAGACATCTGTAATCGTTTTTATATATATATATTATTAACATAATCAGGAAAGAAATTACATTCATTTATTATACCACAAACTAATAGTAAAAAAATAATAATTTCATATATAAAAAGAAAATATGTAAAAAACAGATACATTGAAAAGACATTCTTTTTAATACGATGTCACAAACTAATTTAATATAAAAAGAGAAAGACAAGAGAAAACATGCATGCTTTGGTTTCAACACCCCCGCCAGTACTGCGAGGCGGCTAGAAGCTGATCTCTGAATTCAGAGCTTTCTTGAACGACCTGACAATACACTTCGTTGATAGGGTCATACACCTGCTTGACCAGCGTCAATTCGTACAAGTAAGCTTGTGCAACCACTGCGTCACTGTTTTGATGAATGTTGCGTGCGGCTAGAAAGTGTTGAATGGCTCTGATGAAACGTGCATTACAAAGCACTGGCATTACATGATAGTAATTGCTTTCAAAGAACCCGTCCTCAACATGGTCAAAGCATTCATGGTCTCTCAAACTAGGACGGTCCATATTACACCCGTAACATTTATCCTGCACATACTTGTTGATGGCGTGGTACAAAAGATGGTGCACCACAGTTTTCACAGCTCTGATGAAGCCGAAGCGAATCCACCTGTCATATTCATCAGCCCCGGTGTCAGTCTCTACTTGGCCCGGATGAGAAGGTTCGGGGGAGGGCGGATCTCCTTGGCCTGAGGGTAGCTGTGAGTCCTTGTAAAGCATTACAGCTTTAAATGATTATCACCGTATCTGGTTATGAAATTGTTTAAGCATCGATTGCTTAAAGCATCTAAAAGACAACACAGCCCCCCTGAGGTATCCCCTGCAGTTTGCTTACTGAGAAAACAGGTCAGCAGAGGATGCTGTCAAACTGGGTCTACACTTCATCCATTGTCACCTCAAACATCCAACGACATATACCAGGATCTTGTTTGTAGCTTGGCCTTTAACTTGATCGCCCCTGACATCCTCTACCCAGCTCACAGTGCCGACCTGCACCTGTGAGTGGATCACCAGATACCTGACCGACTGCCAGCAGCAGGTGAGGCTGGGGAGCATCTCCTCCTGCTCAAGAACAATCAGCAGTGGCACTTCCCATTCTGAAAGAAGGCCCAGCAGAGAATGTACCTTCTGCAACAAGAAGAACAACCATCCTCAGGAGCTGCTAATCACCTTCTAGACTGCGATCATTCAGTCTATCATATGACCGTTGTTAAAGAACTGACCTGGCTGCTGTCACCACAAGTTCTTTTTCTGAATAATGTGGTGTATCTATTGTAGACTTCTGTAGTAATAAAAACTCTTGTAACCTAGATTTTACCATATTTAATCTAAAAGGCAGAGGGAAGTTTACAGCTTCAGTACTGGACTTTCATACACATCACAACATGTAGTTTTCCAGACGCCAGAGAGCCCTGTTCATTCCTAACACAGACATTAAGTAGGAGCAATTGTGTACACCCATTCAATGGCGTGAACAGTATGATGTCAGTGTTCCGTTCATCATATTAGTAGAGAAGATCATACTATAATGTCGACGTGTCCTAGCTGACACATCTTAATCAGTCCCCTAATCAGTCATTCTATCAGGCTCTGTCTCTCCAGAGTTTGTTGTCTATCTGTAATTTCCCTGGTAACTGCCTTTCACAGCCCAGTCTCTGTAATCTCATAATAGCTAACACAATGCGTCTTTGTGTGGTTTAGTTCATCCACAAAACTAGATAGGTCCAAACTGCAGAGAGGATCTGCAGAGAGGATCATCAGGACTGACCTCCAGAGAGGATCATCAGGACTGACCTCCCATCAATTCATGACCTTTACAGGTCCAGGGCAAGTAAAAGGGCAGCTAAAATAGCAGTTGACTCAATAGACCCTGCTTAAAGGTTATTCAGACTTTTACCCTCAAGTTGGCTCTAAAGAGCACTGATGGCTAAACTTGCCCTTGAGCAATCTGTAGTTAGAGTATTGCTCTAACATGCATTACAAGTCAGATGCTCATCACTTACCCACTCGTCACCTTCCTAGGCTGTTAGAGGCTATTGATTGGTGTGAGTAAAGAACTTGGTCACCTGAATCCTGATGAAACAGATAATGTAATCTCTTTGGAATGTTTTGGAGGATTGAGATGTAGATACTGGGGAGTTGGAAGCACAATTCTCCCCCTCTGTTCGAGTGCTATTCTCTTTTAACCAAGATGGTTTCTTTCACCCGTCTTTCAAACCATTTATTCTCTCTGTCCAAAATCTGGACATCACTGTTGTGAAAAGCATGTCCTTTGTTCTCGAGATGCAAGTAGACTGCTGAATCTTGTCCCGAGCTGCTGGATCTCATGTGCTGTGCCATGTGTTGTTTGGTTTTTCTGATGTAGTCCTCGCTGCATTGGTCAGCATACACAATGATGTTTAATTGTGGTTTGGGTGTTCTGTCTTTGGGTTGAACCAGTTTTAATTTTATTTTTAAATTGACATTTTTCAAGCCAGACCCATTTAGAGAACATAATCTTCAGCTGAACATAGAGCTCCCAAGGGGTCTCACTAGTCTGAAGGTTCAGGGACTGGAAGCGTCTTTAACATGTTTCTGGTGTAATTTAATATTTTGCCAAAATTGCAGTCTTTACTTTGTCCCAATTTGCTAAGTATTCTATGTTCAACATTACGTATGCACAATAGGCATTACCAGAGAGAAGGGGGTCACGGCACATAGCCCAACTTTCCTTTGGCCAGGGATATATCTGTGCCAACCTCTCAATGTTGGCAATAATTGCTCAATGTAATCCTCTGGGGCTAATGTCAAGAACTTGGATTACCTGAGGGAAATGGACTGCCTATGAGGTTGAAAGCGTTGACTCATTTGGCTGTTCTTTTCCCCAGGATCATCGTCATCATCCTCCTCATTATAACTGTTCTCACAGTCGTCATCCTGTTTGGGCTGATCTTTATTGTGATAGCCACCATCTGCTCTGTAACCTACTTGCATCATGTCAACTTGCTGTTGTACTTGTGAAAACTGATGTCTCATCTGTCGCTATTGCTGCACTTGGCGAGATGTCTCTTTCTTCACTTGTTGGTCTCTTGCAGCTTTAGATTGAATAAAATATTTCATCAAGGCTGTAACCCAATTAGTACATGATTAGTTCCCAAGCAGCATTCACTCCTGGAGAAGTGTAGTGCCACAGAGAGAGTCGTCTGCATTGTCCATGGCTTTGCAGCAATCCTTCATACTGAGCAAAGCATGAAGTGACAGCCGGTAGAAAAACTCCCCATTAACGGGAAGGAAAACCTCCAGCAGAACCGGGCTTAGTATGAACGGTCATCTGCCTCGAACGACTGGCGGTTAGAGAACACAGAGGAGAGACACAACAAGAGAGAGCAAGCACAGAAGCACACATTGATCCAGTAATCTGTTCTACATTAGATGGTAATAGTGGGTGATCTGTCTTCCACGGATGATGTCACAGCTAACAGAACGCCAGACCAGGTGTATCTACTATGAAGACAAAAAAGAGAGAGAACAAAAAGTTAAAAGCGGAAATGTTGACATGCAATGCAAAACTGGAGAACAGTAGAACTCAGTAGAGTGAGAAAAATAGGCCTTGATGTCCTCCAGTAGCCTAAGCCTATAGCAGCATTACTATAGAGGTAGCTCAGGGTAACATGAGCCACTCTAACTATAAGCTTTTTTAAAAAGCTAATAGTTTTAAGATTTAAGATTAGTCTTAAAAGTAGACACAGTGTCTGCCCCACAGACCGAAACTGGGAGTTAGTTCCACAGGAGAGGAGCCTGATAGCCAAAGGATCTGCCTCCCATTCTAGTTTTAGAATGGGAGGCAGTTTAGGAACCATCAGCAGACCTGCAGTCTGAGAGCGAAGTGCACTGTTAGGAACACATGGGGTAATCAAAGCTCTGATATATGATGGAGCTTGATTATTAAGGGCTTTATACGTTAGAAGAAGAATTTTAAATTCTATTCTTGATTTAACAGGAAGCCAATGAAGGGAAGCTAAAATTGGAGAAAAATGATCCCTCTTGTTGATTTTCATCAGAACTCTTGCTGCAGCATTTTGAATCAGCTGAAGACTTTGAACTGCATTTTGTGCACTTCCTGATAGTAAAGAATTACAATAGTCCAGCCTTGAAGTAACAAATGCATGGACTAGTTTTTCAGCATCACCCCTGGACAGAATGTTTCTAATTTTGGCAATATTCTGGAGGTGAAAAAAGGAAACTCTGGAAATCTGTTCAATATGGGATTTAAATGACATGTCTTGGTCAAAAATGACACCAAGATGTTTTACTTTATTACCAGAGGCCAAGTTAATGCCATCCAGGTTAAATTATTGATTAAGAAGTTTATTTTTAAGGACTCTGGTCCAAAGATTACAACTTCTGTCTCGTCAGAATTTAAATGAAAATGTAAAGTCATCCAGCTTTTGATGTCATCAAAACATGACTGCAGTCGAAGTAATTGATTGGATTCATCAGGATTAATGGATAAATACAGCTGAGTGTCATCAGCACAACAGTGGAAATTAATCATATGCTGTCTGATCATTTTGCCAATTGGAAGCATATATATATAGTAAAGAGAATTGGTCCAAGGACTGACCCTGTGGTACTCCACAAGTGACCCTAGAGTTTGAAGAAGATTTATTATTAACTTGAACAAACTAGAATCTGTCCGATAGATAAGATTTTTACCAGGCTAATGCTTTCCCCTTAATCCCTACAGTATGCTCAAGTCTTTGTAGGAGAATATTGTGGTTAACTACATCAAATGCAGCACTGAGATCTAACAGGGCAAGTACAGACACAAGTCCATTATCTGAGGCCATGAGAATATCATTGATGACATTCACCAGAGCTGTTTCAGTGCTATGAAGAGCTCTGAAGCCTGACTGAAACTCCTAAAGTAGGTCATTACTTTGTAAATGTTCACAAAGCTGATTAGCAACTACTTTCTCAAGAATTTTTGGTAAGAAAAGAAGATTAGATATAGGTCTGTAGTTTACTAACTCATCTTGATCAAGAGATGGTTTCTTAAGTAAAGGTTTAATAACAGCTACTGCAACAGCCTGTGGTACATATCCATTTACTAAGGATAGATTAATCATGTCTAAAATAATGCCACTAATCAAAGGGAATATCTCATTAAACAACTTGGTTGGGATTGGGTCTAGCATACAGGTAGAAGGTTTAGATGAAGCTAAAATTTTAGATAGCTCAGAAAGCTCTACTGCTTCTAAACAGTTCAAACACTGTGCAGGTTCTAAAGATTCCTCCAATGCTGCCTCACTTACTGAGGACGAGGTAATTATGTTTGGGAGGATGCCAATTATTTTATTTTTAATGGAATCAATTGTATTTATTAAGAATCCCATAAAATCATTACTGCTAAGAGATGTGAAAAAATAAATCAGAGGAGGGAAACTAACAGATGCCACCAGGATTAAAAGTAAGAGATGGGGAATTTAAAGACACTATGGCAATGATGCTACAACTTGTAAATGTAATGCCAGAAAATATTCAGCTAACTATAGAGTTAGAGATTACATCCCTAAGAGATGTCTTAAACTCCTGCACAAAGGTGCAGTCGAAATCCCGGCAGTCGGGAAAGTGGGCCTCAGCCATCTTAAAGCTCTTTCCAATAACAGACGTAAAATAAAAGAGATCTTGGTTTCATTTTGGGCATACATTTGCGGGGCCCGATTAACACTAGAAGTCCAAGAGAATTTCAGTTTTCTTGCAAGCCCCCCTCCCCTCTTCAGGTTTGTGGATTCACTCTACCTTGCTAACTGTCCCTATTGTAATGCAAATAACCTGTGACGGGTCCTAGTTCCTGAGCTGAGAACAGGTTATAGCCATGCTTTTCCAACAAGGCAAGGCAGAGCCTATTTATACTGTCCATTCACCAACAGACTCATTTATGTTGCAAAGCTCACTATGTGAAAGAAAGAATAACTTAGAGAATTATTGTATTTTGTCTTTTCTCGAGTTTTCATGTCATTCAACATTTCAGCTTAGAAAATAACAAACAGTATGACTTCAGTATTGGAGTAACATTGATTTCACCCAAGGAAAAGCACTACATATGAAGCTACAATTGCCCCATTTAGCAGTTTCCACAAACCCAAGGTGAGTCCTTCCTGCATTTGCGACAGGTATACTTTGTGCAGTCCACACAATGCTCATTGCTGTGGTTCCTGTTGCAGAGATTGTGCACCTAGCACTGTGTTGTTTTACCATGAGGATGTCTCTTCATCTCACGATGTTGTCTCATCTTTTCTTCTTGTATTGCCTTTTCCTGCATAAACCTCTAACAAAGTTCATCAAATTGTCCATAGTTACAGTCCTGCCCTGGTCCATAAATGGCTCCATCAGTTTCACAACAATGTTCTCAGACAGTCTTTCTCCTGTGGGGCCGGAGGGATCTTTTCCCAAATAGGGGATGGCATTACACATGTATTTTGTGTCCAGATCCACTGCAATCCAAAAATTAATTCCAAATTTATCAGGCTTTGATGCAATGTATTGCAGAACGGGACAACAAACCTTTGATGGAAATAACTGCTCATCAACAGGAATATGTTGCCCTGGACTGTAGGACACACACAGTTCTGTACAAACTGTTGCCAGATGTGTGAAATTGCAGCAAATTTGTCCAAACGAGTGTCTTTGTTGTCAAAGCGCAGATATTTGATTGTCAGGGGTGAATTTACCATTAGGCGAAACTAGGCAGTTGCCTGGGGCCCCCAAGTTCCTGGGGGCTGATCATCCAGCCAGGCTTTGAGAATGATGTTGTTCCACCATACTGAGAGAGTCCAGCATCATCCAGATGACCCAGGTCTGGCCAATCAGCTATCTGATCGAGCACACTGCTCAATAGTACTGAGAGGACCACTCCAGGTGAAGAACAGGATCTTGGCAAGAAATAGAGACGGGCCCAGATTTACTTCCAGCTATTATTTCATTCAAATAAAAAATGGAGAACAGATAAGTAGATAATGGCTTGTCTTCTAGAAAAAGGGACAAAAGAAAACATAGAGGAAAACAACAAGAAAAGGGATAAGAGAGGGACAAAAGGACAAAAAATAATGTATATCTATTCTATTAAAATTTCTGTATCTGTATAATGGGTATGTAATGTGTTGTCTTCACAATTCAGAGGGCCCATGCCTTTCTTTGCCTAGGGCCCCAAATTACCTAAATCCGCCCCTGTTCATCATATCTTGAAACCAGTTTCGAGGCATTGTGGCTTTGATGTGTGCATTCCCAAAGTCTTTGGACCACACATCCCACATGGCGCCAACACTCCCCTGTGCTGCCTTCATAAACAGAACTGCAATGAAAGCCACCAGCTCATACACACTCATTTTCCATGTTCTGTTATGCAACCCTGCTGGACTGTGCAGTCTCTGGTGGTCGTCAGCACACCAATATCCACCAAACAGAGGAAGCTTTGGAGGCAACTTGTAGTTTTTTTGGCTTGCAAACTCAGTTTGTCCTCCAGTATATATATATATATATATATATATATATATATATATATATATATATATACGCGCACGCGTGTGTGTGTGTGTGTGTGTGTGTGTGCGCGCTGAGCGGCTCTGCTACAGCGTCGCAGAGGAGAGATCGCGCTGAACCGACTTGAGTTATATTTGCCCCCTAGTAAATAGGGCAGAGGGTCATTACTGTATAAATATTCTTGCTAGTCGTCTTTACAACGTTCCAGCACATGCAGATATACAGCTGATTGCTGCGCTGGTGGCTCCGCTGTCTGAAATTATTTCGGTGATGACGTAGACCTAGTTATATTAAATTACAAATATGATTTTTTTCCCCTGCACTCAGGTAAAACACTTGTCAACAGAGAGGTTTGAGCTAAAACCGAAACTGAAGGGGGTGGAATGGTTCTCCAACGACAGGGCTAATGGGGCATTTACATCTGAACAGGGATTCATGAGTTGTGAAGTACTGTCGGGGGGACTGGAGGCTGACGAAAATTCTTGTATCTCTGGGACTTCTAGTGTTAAAAACGAGAGAGCACTGGAACAAAAACCCCCCACAGTCCCCGCTGTCACTGGAGAACTTCTCAGGGCTAGGAGAGGAGTTCTTGGGGACAGGAGGGGGTGGCTGCGTGAGTGCAGGCTCGAAGGTCGAACTGGGTGACACAGAAGTGGGAGGTTGGAAGCATGGAGCACAGGGTGTCTGACACCTGGCTGAGTTGGGCTGTCAGAGCCAGAGGCTGAAGTTGTTCCTGTTGGGCAGCAAGCTGCCCCCCGAATGTGTCTGCTGGGTCTGTGTGGCAAGAGTGTTCTTCTGTCATGGTTTTTAGGTGTTTAGGCCTACATGCAAAACACAATCGGGAGGCAGAAAGCAGTTTAAGGTGTTTATTCAGTACAGCAAGAAACAGAGACGTGGAGGAATCACGACGGGCAAGCGTCTGACTGAGACGTGAGAGACCGGGACCGATTGTTCTGCAGACGCAAGAGACAGAGAGTTAGGTTGTGCCGTATTAAAATACTCTGTAAGGGGTCTGTGGTGAGCTTATCACCGAGTTAGGGAACCCTAGCCAGGGGGAGTGGAGCAGAAAGACATACTCAGCGAATTTCCCCTCTATGATGGTAACAGGTGACTGAGTGGCTGGTGAGTGGGTTTGATAGAGATGTGGTGGGGTCTGAGCAGCACCATTGGTGGGAGTTGTGGTCAGTAGGCAGCTGGAGGAACCACGGTGATCTGAAGCGGTCCTTACACTGGCTTGGTAATACCAAGGGAGCCTCGGGAGGAGATCCAAGTTGAGAGCGGTGTTGGTCTGAGCACAAGAGAGAGCCTGGAGTGGGATCCAGTACGGCAGAATCAGAAGGCTGACCATGGAAGTCAGAGCATGAGGACGAGCGCCTGGAGTGGGATCCAGAGCATGAGGCGACCTGAGAGACACAGGAGTAAGAGGATTAACGTAGGGAAAGGAGAGCTGTCACGAGACAGTGGCCAACTGAGGCGTACCATACAAGGTTAACACTCTGGCGTCCTCCAGCTGTCAGCTCACTGCCTAAATACTCCCAGCCACAGTGCTGAACGAGGCGCAGGTGCGCACCATGCCCACCTCCTAACTGCAATCACCTGCGGAGAGAAAAAGGCAGGAGAGTTAGAAATCTGTACAGCGCTGCCTGCTGAGTCCTGACAGAGAGAATATTGTTCCTCAATCTACCTTATTTTCGAATGCGGAAGTAACTATGGGTCCAACTTGCATTTTTTGTGCGGTATTTCCATTTCAGCGCTTCCCTTGGCCAAATAACATTAGTTTGACTGAAATGATAAACTGTTGGAGAGCAATCGAAGTGGCAGGTCAGTGCCACAGCCTTAAACTATTCATGACTGAGAGGATGAAGTAAAGAAGTGTCCTCATATAACGAATGAGGACATTTTAACCTGATTGTGTCATCACTTGGTGCGGACGGCAGTGGAAAAGTTGGATCGGTTTAACTTGTCACTATAAACTATTCATATTTAGTTTATATAAATATGACACCAAGGACTGTAATATAAATAAAAAGTAACTCTTTCCTTAACCTTGTTAAATGGTGCTGTTTGGCGTGGCCAAAGGTATGACTGAATTGTCCTGAACAGATGAGCAGCACCGTCCCCAAAAGGCTGAAGGATGGACGTTTCCTGCCTCACAAAGTATTAAATGGCCTACAAATATGCTATAAGTGAACTGTTTAAACTTAACAATGTTTTACCATTTTAAAAGTTAAATGTAATTACATTTAGTATAAACAAATTGCATAAATTCAATAAATAAAAAACTATCTTCTTGCCAGTTTATGTACATAAGATACACTTTAGTTCTTTACATGTCAACATCCGCTTGATCAAAATATGAATAAATGCAAATTACATAAGCAACTGAAATGGATTAAAAAAAATAATAATACGTATTTTAGTTGGACAAAATATTTGTATAAATATTTAAATAGTCTAGAAATAAGGATATACAATACTTAAAGTTATTAAAAATGAAAAGTAATTCCAAAATGTAAAACCTCAAGGTGCTACACAAAGAAATATTTAAAAGCAGAAATCCAAAACACATTCTTGTGTATTATAATTCCTCTGGTTTACAGTAAAATATAACTAATAAGGATCGTTTTGACATGTAAACTTCTCTGCTTCCTCGTGTATGATTTCCCCTGCATGCTCACAGGAGCTGTACAGATTCTAAAGATTTGGTCTATTTTCTAAACCGAGTTGATGGTACACTGGGAGATTACTGTGGAAATTGAGCCTCCTCATAACCCTTTCCACATTTATGTGGATATTTGCAATCCTCCTTGTGGCAGTTACATCCTCATCAGAGGACTGTTCTCCTTTCTAAGTGAATTCTGGTAGAACAAGGTTAAATCTCCTCTCAAACAGCAGATCTCTGACGGTAAAGTTTCTGTCTGCCATCACTTCATCGCCAGGACGAAGATACTCCAGGAAGCCAGCGTTTTTCCTGCAACATACATTCTTCTTCTTCTTTTCTCCTAGGTGTGATCATCGGTGTCTGTAGCATCTTTCTTCATAGGTGACTCTGACTATGGAGCGGTTTGGTCAGCCTCTGCATTACAGTGGCTGTCATCTGTCAAACAGACAGATGACATCTTTACTGTGATAAGAGGAAAAAAATGGGTTTTCATTTTTAAAGTCAGATTTCACCACGTTATACATTTGTAAATATGACAGTTCCAAACTAAATATTTAATTTCACAGCTAACTGTTTAGTTTGTAAACTACATATTAAGATGCAAACCAAGTATTTAGTTTTCAAATTAAATATTTAACTCCAAATTGAATGTTTAGTTTACAAACTAAACATTTATTTTGAAGCTAAATATTAAACTTATTTAAATATTTAACTTGGAACTGTGACTTATTTACAGATTTATGAATAACAAAAATATGAATAATGAACCGATCTCTTTTGACAGGCTAAATATATTTTGCCGTAAAATCTTTCATTGTATAAATTTACAAACAGAACCCCATAGACCTACCATCAGGGATGAAATATATCCAGATAATAATTTACAGAGCGAACAAAACTAAAAGACGGCAGGCTTCATGTGAAAGCATATGTTTTATCATGAGCAGCACAACCTAAGGAATTAGAGTTAAAGTTAGCTAACGTAAAAATCCCTTTGCTTACCTGTGTCTGCTCTCCTCTTGACGTCTCCTTGTTTTTGTTTTTAATGGAACTTTGCAGCCCAGCCACTTTTCTGGCGTCGTGTGGTCTTCTATCTGTCTTTTCTTAAAATCTTAAGCGTTTAACCACAGGCGAAGGGATTCCTCATTCTTCGGCTGGGAGTGAAGGAAGTAGGGCACCTCACATCTGCAGCTCTTGTTTACGGTTGATGATTAAAACACTCTTGCTCCACGTAAACCTTTCTTTTACACCCGTTATTATGACAGCCTATAACTGGACAAACGATCCCGGTCTTCCTCGAAGTCATAATGACGATTAATTTGAGACGAAGTGGCTGCATGAGTCGCTTTTCAGCTAACTCGCCAGTGACAGGAAGTGAGCGGCCGGAAGTCTAGCACAAAAAAACGTAAACTCGCTGGCTCCGTATTTCCGTCGAAAAATAAGGTGGGTTCAGAAATAAAATTACAGAATGTTTAGTCAATGTTTAGGAAAATCACGGGGAAAAGGAATGATGTTAAAATACCAGCCTTAGAAGTCCGGATATATTAGTTTGAAATAAAGATGAGGCAGATTTAGTAGGTGACACATTTGCTGCAGTACACAACGGTGAACATCTTACAGACATTCATAGACGGTAGAAGATTCAAAAACTTGGAAATCATAAAAATTTGTTGTAAAAATATAAAAAAATGTATATCAACTTTAGACATGAATATAACTATGAAAGAAATTTAAACAGTATTAAAAGGGACAGGATATTCAGCTCCAGGGAAGGATCAATTATGTTATGCTATGTTTCGACAGATACCGGAAGTAACATTGGAATTAGTATTAAAATTGTTCAATAAAATATGGAAAGAAGGTTTAATAACAAATAAATAAAAAAGGGGAACAGTACTACTATTTAATAAATCAGGGAAAGATCCTATCAGTCCAAATAATTATAGACCAATAGCTTTAACTTCTCATTTAAGTAAATGGATGGAGAAAATAATGGTCAGTAGATTTAGGTTTGTGCTTGAATATAATAAATTAATTAATGGATATCAGTGTGGTTTTAGAACAGGGAGACCAACAATGGATGCACTAACTAGAGTCTGTAATGATATAGAGAAAGCTTTAAAAATGAAAGGGATAATGATTGTAGTATTTTTTAATATAGAAAAAGCATATGATTAATTATGGAGAGGATTACTTATAAAAATTAAGCAGATGAGAATAGGTGGGAAGATGTATAATTGGATATAAGATTTTTTGATTATTAGAAAAATAAGAGTGAAGATTGGGAATGATTATTCAAAATAATTTAATGTGGGAAATGGAATACCTCAAGGTAGTGCAATTAGCCCAATTCTATTTAATATAATGATTAATGATATGTTTTTTTTTTTCAGGTCCATCTATAAGGGGTGGACCTGTTTCGGCTGAATTTGCATGTTATCTAAGCCATTACAAGGCCTTTGTTTGGGCAGTAGTATAAAGCTTGGTACTCCACATTACTCCAGACTTTTTGAACTGAGAAAGCTTCCTGGAGAGGAAGCGAAACGTCTTCAACTACAGAAAACAAGTCTAGTTGCTTTGTTTTTTACTTTTTTTTGGAATGTTTTTTTGGATACTGACCGTATGAAATCTGCATTGCATGCAGATGATGGGGCCATATGGAGTAGGGGAAAGAATATAAAACATGTGGTAGGAAATATTAAGAAAGCAATTAGTAAAGTAGAAAAATGGTCTTATGAATGGGATTTCAAATTATCAGTAAGCAAGTCTTGTTTTATGGTTATTACAAATAAAATAAATATTGATATAGGAACAATCACATTATATGGAAAGCTGTTGGAAAGGGTAGCAGAATTTAAATATCTAGGACTATGATTGGATAGCTCTTATACATGGAAAGCACATATACATAACCTGGAAACTAAATGTAAGAAAGTTATAAATCTGCTAAAGGCTGTGGCTAGAAATAACTGGGGTGCATATGAATAGTCATTATTAAACATATATATAGGGCTCTCATGCGATCAATAATAGATTATGGCAGTTTTATATATGGAGTAGCAGCTAAAACAACATTAGAAAGGATAGATAGATTACAGAGTAGGGCTTTACGTATATGTACAGTACAGGAGCAGCGGAGACGACACCTGTTAATGCTCTTTTAATAGCGACTGGAGAGATTCCACTGGAAATGAGAAGAAAACAATTAGCTCTAGTATTTTGGATGAAAATTAAAAGTAGTAAGGAAGGAAATCTAACTTTTTATAAAAAAATTGGGAATATTCAAAGTTCCAGAGCAATGGATTTGCATGGACTATAAGCAAATTGATTAAAGAGTATGCATTATAAGATAAGAAAATAGCTCAGTTTAATCCGATTAGTGTGATTCCTCCATGGCTATTTACTGAGGTAAATGTAGATATGAGACTTCTTAAAATGAAAAATAACTGGAATTTAAACGAAATAGGAATAAAGACTGATGTATATTTAAGAAATTCATATTATAATTACCTTAAAATATAGTCAGATGGTTCTAAGAATTTAAAAGCAGGTGTGGGAATAGGAATATATATATATACCAGAGTTTAAAATATACATTTCCAAAAGCATATCAGATCAACAATCTGTTTTCACTGCCGAAATGGTGGCAGTTATACTGAGTTTACAGTGGGTAGAGGAGGTTAGGCCATATAGGGCGGTGGTATGTACAGATTCCAAAGCAGTGTTAGAAAGTATTTTGGGGGAAGGAAATAATAGGAAAGATTTAGTATCAGAAATTCTGCACAGTCTATTTAGATTATATAGGGGTGGCATTGATATATATAGTTATGTTGGGTACTAGCTAATGAAGGTGTAAAGGACAATGAAAAGGCAAAAATTAGCAAAAAGGGCTTTAAAGGGGGCGATAACAATTACAATTCCTTTAGGGAAAGAGAAGGGGAATCACTTATTAAGAGTGAAGAAATGGAAAAGTGGCAAGAAAGGTGGAATGAAGATAAAAAAGGAAGAAGATTATATAAAATACAAAAGTCAGTATTAAATAGAGATATTAATGAGAGAAACAGAGGGGAAGAAATAATAATGATCAGATTAAGAGTAGGTTGCACCTATTTAAATGACAATATATATTTCATAGGGAGGAAAAATAAAGATGAATTATTGATATTGATGAGAAAAAAATTTGAAAAATTGAGAAGAACAGTTGGAAGGACAGGCAAAGAATGGAGTCTTAAAGGAATATGTCTTGGGCACTCGGGTGAAGAGAGGGGCGGAGCTTTCCACCGACCACTACCTGGTGGTGAGCTGGCTCCGATTATGGGGGAGGAAGCTTGTCAGACCTGGCAGGCCCAAACGTATTGTGAGGGTTTTCTGGGAACGTCTCGCAGAGTCCCCCGTGAGACGGAGCTTTAACTCCCACTTCCGTGAGAGCTTTGAATACGAGGGAGGCGGGGGACATTGAGTCTGAGTGGACCATGTTCCGCGCCTCTATTGTTGAGGCGGCTAGTCGGAGCTGTGGCCGCAAGGTTGTCGGTGCATGTGGTGGCGGCAACCCTTGAACAAGCTGGTGGACGCCGTCAAACTGAAGAAGGAGTCCTATCGGGCTTTATTGGCCTGTGGGACTCCGGAACTGTACCAGCAGTCAAAGCGGTAGGCGGCTCGGCTGGTCGCCGAGGCAAAAACTCAGGCGTGGGAAGAGTTCGGAGAGGCCATGGAGAAAGACTTCCGTATGGTTTCGAAGGGATTTTGGTCCACTATACGGCATCTCGGGGGGGGAGCAGTGCAGCACCAACACTGTTTATAGTGGACCGGAATACTTTGAAGACCTCCTTAATCCCACCAACATGTCTTTCATTGCAGAAGCAGAGCCTGAGGACTCTGGGTCAGGTTCTCCCATCTCTTTTTTTTTTTAAAAAGAGGGACCGGAGGGTGTGTTCCAACTACAAAGGAATCACACTCTTAAGCCTCCCTGGTAAGGTCCATTCCGGGGTTCTGGAAAGGAGGGTCCGTCGGAAGGTCAAATCTTGGATTCAGGAAAAGTAGTGTGGTTTTCGTCCTGGCCGTGTAACACTGGATCAGCTCTACACCCTCAGCAGGATCCTGGAGGGTGCATGGGAGTTTTCCCAACCAGTCTACATGTGCTTTGTGTTATGAACTAGAATCAGGAAAACCCAGTATTCAAACCAAACAAGCGAGGTGAAGGCAAAAAACAGGATTTAATAATAAAACAGGGACAGGCAAGGCTCAATGGTCAATTACAGTGACAAACATCTGGCTGACTGGACCATGGACTACCTCACTGACCGCCCTCAGTACGTGCGGCTGCACGGCTGTCAGTCAGAGGTGGCACTCTGCAGCACCGGGGCCCCCCAGGGCACCGTTCTGTCTCCGTTTCTCTTCACCCTCTACACCTCGGACTTCACCTACAACACGGACAGCTGCCACCTTCAGAAGTTCTCTGATCACTCGGCCATTGTGGGCTGTGTGTCTGAGGGGAACGAGCTGGAGTACCGGTCGGTCATCATGGACTTTGTGGACTGGTGTGAGAAGAACCATCTGTGCTTAAACACCAGTAAGACCAAGGAGATGGTGATCGACTTCAGGAGAAGACCCCCACCTCACTCACCTGTGAACATCCAGGGGCAGGACATAGAAACTGTGGAGAGTTTCAAATACCTGGGTGTTCACGTCAACAATAAGCTGGACTGGACACATAACACCGACGCCCTGTATAAGAAGGGCCAGAGCCGCCTCCACCTCCTGAGGAGGCTGAGGTCCTTTGGAGTGAGCAGACCTCTGCTAAAAACTTTTTATGACTCTGTGGTGGCCTCAGCCCTCCTCTACGCCGTCGTCTGCTGGGCTCCTGGCAGCACAGAGCGGGACAGAAAGAGACTGAACAAGCTGGTGAGAAGGTCCACTTCTGTCCTGGGCTGCCCTCTAGACTCTGTGGAGGAAGTGGCTGAGAGGAGGGTGTTGTCCAAGTTCACATCCATCATGGACAACACCTTCCACCCCCTGCACCAGACTGTAGAGGAGATGAGCAGCTCCTTCAGTGCAAGACTTAGACATCCTGTCTGTAAAAAGGAGCGCTACCGCAGGTCATTTATTCCTGCTGCTATCAGACTTTACAATGCTGCACTGTAACTGCAACTGTGACCATAACTGTAATAATTAATGTGCAATAACCAAGGTGCAATAATCTATTTAATACACTGTCCTACAACCCGTGCAATAATCCTGATGTAGTGACTTCTGCTGCTATCACCACCTGAACATAAGTCAGCCCACATGTATGTATGTATGTATGTATGTATGTACAAATGTATACAATGTATATGCACATACATACGCGTAGGTGCGTATGTAAGTAGGCGCATAGATATATGTATATATTTAAGTATATAGATATGTTTATATATATATATATATATATATATATATATATATATATATATATATATATATATATAGACCACTAAGAATGTAAATGAGACATCATATGCCCATTCCTATTTCCTTTTTTGTATTTTTTGGTATTCTTTCTGATCCATTGTATATATGAAGATTCACTGTATATAACTGAATGCACCTTCCCTATTCTGCACCTTCTTGTATGAGCCGATGTGACGAGTGAATTTCTCCATTGTGAGATCAATAAAGACTATCTTATCTTATCAAAATGGCAGTCCAAAATCCGGTACACAAAAGGCAGTCCAAAATAGGCAGAGGTACAGACAGGGCAAAAGCAAGCTCGGATAACCATGGGACAGAATCAGGTCGGTAAACCGGTAAATCAGTCAGACAGGGCAGGAAAAACAGATCAGGGAACAGGCTGGCTCAGAATCAAAAAGGCTCTCAGGTTAGCATCAACAGGTCAATCAAGAAAGGAACGCTGGAACAAAACTCACCGTGGGCTCGTTAATGATCTGGCGGAAAACTAAAGACTGAGGCAGAACTATATAGTGAAGTGCACAGGTGAAATGGAGTGAAAACTAATTACAGGGAAACAGCTGGAACTAATCAGAGGCAGGGAAGTGACTGACAGAGGAGTGACAAGCTAATAGAGTAAAAACAGGGAGGTGAGCTGGCAGGTGAACAGAACTGAGCTAAAAGCTTACAGAACCCTAACAGAAAGTATAACACAAAGAACAAAATCAAACCATAACAAAACTCAAACTATTCCATAATTCAAAACTAAGACAGAACCTAAAATCATGACACTTTGTGGATCTGGAGAAGGCATTCAATGGTATCCCTCGGGGGGGTCCTCCTCGATGCCTCCCTGGGAAGGTGTTCCGGGCACGTCCCACCAGGAGGAGACCCAGGGAGAGACCCAGGACACGCTGGAGGGACTATGACCCGACCCCGGATAAGCGGAAGACGATGGATAGATGGTGGATGGATGGATGGATGGTGACATGACGACAGCCTACTTCACTGAAACCTCCATTTAGTCTTAAATGAGAAATGATTTTGGAGTGTTGTGCAATTATACACTCTTTAAAAGTTTCAATTCATGTTTAATAAATAACTCTCATCCAAAGAAGAGAGCAGTGGAAAGCAGGGGATACGTTGGTTTTATCGGCGGCAGGATAGCCTGCGGCTCTGCAGCCTTGCTGACATGTGGTCGGGTGCCGGTTCAAGGTCCTGCATGCAGTCTCTGACCCGGTTGCAGCCGAGTCTCCAACGACTTATCTTTGATTCGTCTGGCAGTTTCTCCGATGCCAGCAGGAACTGAGTTTCAGAAAGGGGAATTTTTACTCAGCTTATGGGTCTTTTGGGCCCCATGAGGCCCCAGGGTGGTTGGTCCAGGGTAGGCTATCTCCTTGAGAGTGCCAGGAAGGAGTGACGTTATGATAGTGAGTCTGAGTCCCATGTGGCTCGCAGGGCATGGCTGGCTGGTCCCAGCCCCCGCTTCTCGAGGGCTCAAGGAAGAAGAATGGGCTTTGTGAATCTGAGGAGTGGTCTAGGCTCATATGGCAGGTAACCCTGCTGAGAGAGGCTGTCTCAGCCTGAAAGTGTGAAATTATTTTCCTTACAAACCCCTTTTGAGTTGTCCTCTAGTTAAATGGTCAGAATTCAATCTGACATAAATTTTCTCATCATGGCTTTAACATCATGCCACAACAGAAGCATATGACCCAGTTCAGGTCTAACATTTGATGTTTGATGTCTACTTTGTTTAAAACAACTTAACATTATACCTGGTTTGTTAAGCAGACAAAGTATGGTATTCTATGCAGCAGGACATAAAGTTCAGACAATTTCTATACATCAATACTTTTTAACTTCTCCTGATGTGGGAGTCACTGGCGGTAACTCTTGATGCTTCTGTTTATTAAATTAATGTTCACTCTGTTATCCTGCAAGGTAAATTAGCTTTAGCTAACATTCCACTTGCAGCATGTAACATTATGTACTTTACTTTCTGCTCTAATTAAACTAGCAATGAAATGTTGTTGCTTTTCAACAAAGACCTAATTATCTCTCTTTTTTTCTGTTTTGCCTCTTCTTCTGTTCTTCTCTTTCCTTCCTGAGCAACATTAGCGTTGGCCTTTCTGACATGATTCCAACTTAATTTCTTCACTGTATGATGACTGTGGAGCAAAGCCTATTAGAGGATTCTTGCTGTACACATAGCATTAGCAGTGACTCTGTCTTCTTGGGCGCTCATTAAACTGAACTGTGCTGTCTGGCCAGCAGAAGATTGCATGGCTGAAAGAGTACCTTTGGAGTAATATGATTTATTACTAAGCCTGAGTTCCTTTAAATCAAGATTAAAAACACATTTGTATAGGATTGCCTTCAACTGTTCTAGGTAAACTGTTTTACTGAAACATCATTAGTTCAACTTTGTAGTCCAACTGTTTTTAATTGTCAGGACTCAGCCAGCAGGGCCGTGCAGCTTGCTGCCGGTTCTGCTGCCTTTCTCCACAGGTGTTCGTGGTTGACGGGTGGGCGGAGCCCACACACCTGCGGGCGGTTGAGCAGCACCAGGCAGCACCATAAGAACAGTGCACAGACAGTGGGAGGATGCCAGAGTGTTACCGTCGTGGTATGCAAGCCAACTTTGGCCTCTAGCCTTGTGACCGGTTTCATGAGAACTAAAAGCTCTTACCTCTGTGTCTCCTAGATTCCTCCTCGTACCCTGACGTCTTCCTCTCATGTCGATAGCCTTCAAGATCCTCCAGTCGTCCTTTCTTGTCGGCTTCCCTCGTGGATTCCTCCTGGTTCCTCCTGGCCAGTTCCCCTCCTCTGGACCCCAGCCTCCTTCGGACAAACAACTGGTTCCTCCTGCTGGTCTGGATCCCTGGATCTCTCGGTGCTGCTCGGACCCGCTTCTGCCTCTGCTCCCTGGTCTCCCGGACACCTGTGGCTCCATCATCAGGCAAACACTGAGTCCACATCACCACCTCCCCGGTTTGGTTTCCCCGCCTTGTGGTAAGCTTACGTCCAGCAGCACATCTCCCGTTACCCCTCCTGTAGTTAACAGATCCTCTCGTTCCCCTAGATCAACCCGGTCTCCCGTCCTCCTGGTTCCCGTCCAAGCTCCGTTCTGCAGAAACAGATCTCTCCCCGAGTTTTGAGTTCAATAAACCCTTTTCAAATGTACCTGTTTCCCGAGTGTATTCTGCATGTGGGCAAAACACATCAAGCCAAACATGACATTAATGTTTGCTTTTAGTTTATATTCTCCAATGTTCTATTTGTTTCTACATTTTATTCCTACTTGCTTTTATTCTGTTTTCTGTTCCTATATTTTAATAAATATATTGCTTTGCCTTGTGTGGATGTGTGAAATTCCTTTGCTTACAACCCCTTTTGATTTCTCCTCATGTTACATGTTGTTCCCAATTCAATTGGATCTTGTGCCCATGGCCTGATGGCACAACAATATCAAGAAATAATAGTTGTAGTGTTAGTATGGAAAAAAAAACTTGACCTGAATGTGCTTCATTGTTCTGGTGTACAGGAAGGAGCTGAAGAGCAATCTTCAGTAGAACAGTATAAGAAATGTGTGGTCAGGGATGAAGACGATCACAGGCTTCAAGCATAAGGAAGATCGGACAGATGGAAGTCTTGACAGAGCCAATGAGCCAGACTGGATTTATTAGGCACCCTCCTTTGACCAAAAGCTTCCATGTCACCCCTCAGATGTTTTGTTTTCCACCTTGGCCGTGGACCCTTCTGCTTCTTCTTCGTCTTCTGTTCTGGGTGTTTGTTCTCAACCAAATCAGCAAACAAGTGACTATAAGGACCCTTTCCAGAAACTTGAGAAGACTAATGTCGAGGCCTCAACAACAGGAAGAAAAGGAAGTAGAAACTTAGGTCCTTCGGTATTTGCAGCAAGATGCTGCATGTCTTCCAAATTCCTGTTTTGGGAGAATGTGATCTCATCTGCCATCTCTGTTAGGGTAGCAGCATCAGAGCACTTGATGTAAAGTAGCTAATCAAGCTTATAAAGAAGGTCAGCTCTGTTCTTGCCACCCTTCTAGAACCGCTTGAGTTTACTAGGCTAAGAAGGATTATTCATAACATGAAGAACATTATGAATATCCATCCATTTTCTAACATGTTTAACTCTTGTGAGGTTGCGAGGGGTGCTGGTTCCTATCTCAAGCTATCAATGGCCTAGAGGCGGGGTACACCCTGGACAGGTCGCCAGTCTAAGCATTCTCTTCATCAGTGTTACGCCCACTTTAGGCAGGAAGATGGGACAACATAATAAAAGAGTCTTGTAGATGGAAATGAAATTAAAGGTTTATTTATAAGGTTTCTTTGAACAAAAAGAGACAACATCCAACATGTTGGATACCCAAATTAATAAAAACAAACAGGATTTATATAAAACAGTTTCTAAACAAAACAAACCCAACGGGAAAACACAACAGGGAGTGGCATTCTGCCCAACTTCTTCAGGTATGAAACCTACAACAAACAAAATATCTAAGTCAGGACTTAATTAAATTAACAGCTGGCAAACTCGCCGGTCAATATTCACAAGGTAAACAACCACTAGTGTCTCAACACAATTGTGTCACAAAGAAGTTCCAGGCTGCACAGGAGGAGCAAACAGTATTAACTGTTCCTAATGCAGCTCCCCCCTTTCAATGTGTCTGTGAGAGAGTCTTTTAAAGGTGGTGGAAGGTCAGTTGGTCCATTTCTTTAGGAGATGTTCCAATCAGCAGCCCAGCAGGCTTGACACGAGGCCTCTACTGCGGTTGAGAAGGTCATATCGTCTGAACCTGTCCGGTAAAAGGCTCAGGCTCAGTTGGGGAGGGGCAGTGTCCTCGCCTTGGACGCCTGGAACCACTCCACCCAGAGGTCGTCTCTACTCCCTATCTGCTCCTGAGTCCCAAGCTCTCCAGCTCCAAAGTGGTGAACCCGGTGGCGGCCCGTCTCCGCCTGCCCCCAGCGATGAAGGTCCATCCCACCTTCCATGTTTCCCGAGTCAAGCCTGTCAAGACCACAGTTCTTGCTCCCGCCTCCACATCCCCACCACCCACCCGGCTGGTTGATGGCTCCCCTGCTTACATGGTTAAAAGAATCCTGAACTCCCAGAAGTGGGGCAGGGGCACCAAACACAAACATCTCATCAACTGTGAAGGTTATGGCCTGGAGGAACGCCAGTGGGTTCCCTCCCATCACATTCTGAACAAGTCCCTCATTAGGGATTTCCACAGAGCCCATCCGGACCAGCCTAGGGCATCTGGAATTTGCCCTTGAGGGGGGGGGGGGGGTGTTCTGTGATGATCCTGGCACTGGAGCTGGTCCTGTTCACAATCAACACACCTGTTCATTCTCCACCCTCCTTGTAATCAATCTCTACTGGCTCCACCTGTCTTCACCTGCATATAAGCCAAGTCAAGTCAGTCAGGCTCCAGTGCCAGATCGTCTCGAGCCAACCCGGTGAGAACTTTCCAGCACTCCTTCTGAAAAACCTGCCTGTCTGCCTGTCTGTTGCCCAACCTGTTTTTGCCTTCAGTTTTTTAGCCTGCCTGATCCTGTTCTGTTTTTTTTCTGTCTGCCTGAGACCTGCTCTGTCAGCCGCTGGATCCCAGTTTGACTACCCGTACTTCTGACCTTGCCTGCCCGTGAGTACTGGAACCTGCCTGTCCCCTTTAGCTCTCTCTGTCTGTCGGATATTGGACCTGGATCTGGACCCGGACCTTTCTTCTGGATTCCCCCTCTGTACCTCTGCGGGATTATTGGACTCCCCATTACCGGACTCGGACTGCCACTGGACAAATGCCTCCGGAAAGCCCTGCACCGCCTATCCGTTTGCCGGCCGCTCAATGGCTTGTCCCCATCTACCAGTCGACGGCTCCTGTCCCCAAACCCTCCTGCCTGTCTCTGGCTGACTCTCTGCACTCGCTATCAGGTTAGTGTCAGGGTTCTCTGTGTGTTGGTGTTCTAACTCTGCTCCACAGGTGGTTCTAGTCAGCTGGGGGGCGTGGCCCACACCTGCGGCTTGTTGGAGCAGTAATTCACTGGCGTCTTAAGGAGAGCACAGACAGATGGAAGACACCAGAGCCTTACCCAGTCGTGGTACGACGTGGCCTCTGACCTGATCCTGGAAATCTGTACTTGTGAGTCTCTGTTCTCTGACATCTGACTCATTTTGGATCTCTTGTTTTTTCTTAGTTTGGCTTTTTGGATACTCACCTGCCTTGACCTCTTGTTCGATGAACCAGCCTCCCGTGAATCCACTATGCTCAGATGTTGCTCTGGCAATCCTCCTCTTACACCTTGGCGTTACCAAATGGGGCTTGAGGTTTCCCCTCCCTGGATTCTGCTGGTTCCCTCCGTTCTCTGGTTAATCCATCTGTCACCTCTGTCTGCCGTGGCTCACTCCGGACCCCTCGCCAACTTAACATCAGCCCGCCCTCCTCTTTCTAGCCACCTGTTAACCATTGTGAGCATTCAATCTCAGAGTTCCCTCTGCACTACTTCCCCGGTTAGATCAGCCCAACTAAATGGTAAGCGGCTCGGCTTCTGGAGATTTCCCTCAGGTTCGATCTTTCATAATCCATCTCCTCTTTCTTCCCATAGTTTCTTCAGCATTGACGTTCAGACCTCGATAAATCCAATCAACTGTGTCGTTCTCTGCAGCCTGAACTTAAATAAACATCTTAAACTAAGCTCTGTCCTCCATATTGTGTCTGCATGTGGGCAAAACATATAAAAACCATGACAGTTAGTCTCTCAGTCTGCTCCACATTACTAACCGCCACTGCAGCCTCTAACCTGTCCCTCTTCCTCCAGGGAGTTCCAGCCCATTAGCAAGACCTGCACACCCGAGAGCTGGTGCTGTTTAACCCTTATCAATAAACTGTTTAAAATGTCACAGAGCTGGCATGGTTGAATCTTGGGTCCGAATCTGGTACATTACACTCATTCGAAAATTAGCACTCTTCAAACAAGATTGGGGAGAAGACAGGTCTCAAATTTTCTTTAGAATCATCCCGAGCTAGGGGGGTGTTAACAAAAGCTGTTAACAAAAACAAAAGCGACACCTCCCACCCAGCCCTGTCATGACCTTCAAATGCTTAACCCACATGCAGATCACAATCAGGAGGCAGGAAGCGGTTTAAGATGTTTATTTCGGAATGGGCAACAGAACGGAGAAGTGGCTAGCAACACGAGTAGCTGACAGCGTAGCAGGGGCGGGACTGATGGCACTGACAGGCTCGCAGAGTGAGCGGCAGATGGAGACGCAGGTGTGGGGCCGATCACACTGCGGAAAAAAAATCAGCTGATTAGACTAAACCCAGGAGATCTGTAAGCCCAGAGAAAGATACGCTCACTGTCGGGTTCGGGTAACCTATCCAAGGGGGAGTGGTTCTGGCGGGCGGATGCAGCAATGCTCACTTCTATGATGGAACCAGTGACTGAGCGACAGGTGAGCGGGCAGATGGGGCAAGGCAGTCTGAGCAGCACTGTAACCGAGAGCAGTGAGCGGAGGGCGGCTAGAGGAACCAGAGAAGTCCAGGAAGTGGTCTCAACCCAACTTGGTAAGACCAGAGGAGCACGAAGAGTATTTTCAGACAGGGATCAAGAACGGAGAAACTCGGAGCTTTGACCCGAGACGTCGGAACACGTGGGGCGATTGGAGTGCAATCATTAGCGTGAGGCTACCTGAGAGAAACATGAAACAGGAGTTTAGCGCAGGGAAATAGGTTTGCTGTCATGGGACAAGGGCCACTGAGGCATACCAACAAGGTCCTTGTTGGTATGCTTCTGGCGTCCTCCAGCTGACTGAATTCCGCTTTTCTGCCTCAGCACGGAGCCGCTGAACAAGCAACAGGTGCGCACCACACCCACCTGTCAAACTGCAGTCACCTGTGAGAGAGGGAGAGAAAAGAACAGGCAGAGAGCTGCACAGCACTGCTAGCAGAATCCTGACAAGCCCTGCCTTTCAATAGAGGGTCTCTGTCAGCTCATTGCACTGTGATGTAAACAAGTAGCACTCTTTTTATATATAGATAATTTCTAACACTGCATAACAATATTTGTGTTCTGTACATTGAACAAACATATTTTAAATTACACATAATTTAACAGTAACACAAACAAATAAAATTAAGTAAAAAACTTTAAAACATTAGATTTTTACACAATTGGTAAACGTTTTATCATCCCATCTATTATGCTCTAACTGGCCTGAAGGAAGAACACAGAGAGGAAGACATGCGGTTGCACACGCACACACAAACACACACACACACACACACACAGATAGAAAGAGAGAGCTGTTCAGTTCTGTTGACAATGTTGACATGTTATCGGTCAGCTTCAGCTTGAAAGGTGCCTCAAAAAAACATGTTGCGAAACGATAAACAGAACTTAATGAACGTGTCACAGTGAGAAAAGAGGAGCTGGCCAGTTGGAGATCAGACGTGTGTTTTTAGACAGTGGGAAAGTTTCTGCCTTAGTTTAGGTCTCTGTTTTGGGTTCTTTCTTGTTTGATTTCTATTTTAGTTTTTTGTTCTGTCTCAATTTTGGTTTGAGTTCTGACAGGATTTTGGCACTGATGCCTGGTTTGATCACTCACTCCACACACCTGCCCAGCTCCACCCTTTCTGCAATCAGCTCTCATCGGATCCACCTATTCTGATTCTGACCCTGTTTGCTTCCGGAGATCTGAGCCAGCTTGAACCTGTTTTTCCTGCCCGATCCTGCCTTTAACACTGTGTACCAGACCTAGTCTATTTTGGATTATCTGTTCTATTTTTTCCCATTGTCCTGTCTAGCAATGTGGCAATAAGAATTGATGTCTTAATACCAAATAGAGCTCAACAGATTTTACTTTCACAAGTGGAGCAATCAAGCTTTCGCCATAGTGCTCCGCTTGATTTATGCATGTAAATAGTTTTATTGTGATTCCTGTGGGGAGAATTTCAAATTATGTGGGGCCCGGGGGCCCAGAGGCGCAGGGGCGTCCCGCACCCCACCAAGAATCGGTTGGCACCAATCCGGGACTCTGCCCTCAACCCGCGGGCACCAGCGGGCACCAGCGGGCCAAAGCGCCAGCCGGCAGAGGGGGCAGGACGCGGGGGGATGGGCTCCGCACCTAGTGGAGACTTGAGATGTTCTTGGGAGAGGGAGCGGTTTGGACTCAAACCAGGAAAAAAATAAAAAATAAATCTCATTCACACCTTCCCACCCTAGTGCCCCACTCACCACACACAGGCTTTCAAAAATAAAAAAATAAAAAAGGGGGACAACACTGTACACACATTTCCACTTAACACTCACATCCCACAATCCCAAGTGGGCAACCCAACCAGAACCCCCCTAACCCCCTATATATCTAATAAACCCACTCCCTTCCCCACCTTACCCTAGCCACCCCTGCCCCCACCTCTTTTTGGGGAGAGCAGAGGTGTCAGCCCCAGTCCCGGCAAGCCACCTAGGCCCCACAGCAACCCCCCGCCAAGACCCCGGACCCGGTGGCCTGCTCCTCCTCCAGGCCTCAGACTCTGTGCCACATACGGAGAACGGGAATGTGGAAAAGACCCCAATCCTCCCTACGCCCGCTCAGATGTTGTGTTGTTGCATGTTGTTCTCAAGTGTGTTTAAAACTGGGAGCACCGAAGGGGGTTCCTGGCACAGTCCCCCCCCCCCCCCCCCCCCCGGAAGGTAGCTGGTGCCAGCGCACCCCCTCCAAGCAACTGCCCAGAACCCTCAATGTCAAATGCGAGAGGGGATGAAGGGAGGGAGGTTTTGGAATTACAAAACTTGCCTGATCCCTGCTTGTTTTCCTGTGTACCATTTTTGGACTTTTTCCTAATCATTGACCTTGCCTGTTCCCGGATTATAGATTATGATCGACACTTGGGCACTGTTTGCGGTGGAGGAAGACGTCACACCCTTACCTGAGGTTGTTACAAGAGCGTCTCTGGCAGGTTCGAGGTTGGCTGTCTGCCTTATTGTGTTCGGGCCCAGACGCCATCTCCCCTGCGACAAGACGGATTCCCCGCCGTAAGCATCGCCGTTCGGTCGTCAGTAGTCCGATGGCCGTTTCTGATCCAGATCTTCCTCTGGAGGGCGAGGAGGAGGTAAGCTCGCTGCCACTGGTTTGTGCTGCTCCATCTCTACCAGGTGGTTCTGTTTTGCAGTGCGAACCATCTCCTTGTCACCAGAGACGTCGGCGTAGCTCTGTTAGTTTGGTTGCTGTACCTGCCGAGCAGCGATCTGCCAGTCTTGAACAGCAGCCATCTGTCCCGTTTTCGGTGGAAGTACCGGTTATTTCCCCCGCTCCGGCTGCTGTTTCCTGCCCTCCATGCATTTTGTTTGAGCCCGACTCTAGTCACGCCCCTGATTCTGTTTAGTTTGCTGAGATCTGTCCCACCACTGCCACTAACCCGATTCCGCCTGTAAGTATAGCCAGGTCAGTCTCTAGTCCCGTCTCAGCCAATCCCGTCACTTCTCCATCCTCCGAATCATCGGAGGATTTCTTCTCAAAGAAGCAGGAGAAGTTAAGATCCTTCGCCTACACTATCAAACGGTTGAGATTAAATTAGATTAGATTAGATTAGATTCAACTTTATTGTCATTACACAGGTACAGGTACAAGGCAACGAAATGCAGTTTAGGTCTAACCAGAAGAGCAATAACAGCAAGTGCAGGATAAACAATGGTTCCATAAGTACAGGTTATGTACATTTATTTTTTACTGAATAAATATTGAGATGGATACTATTATAAACAGAATTTTACTTATAGATTTGTCCTATGAGTATAATATATAGATAACTAGTATTGTGAACTAAATTTACAGCTGGATATGTACCAAATATAATATACAGGTGGATTTTACTATAAAGTTTTACAGATATGTACAGATATGTATATATAGATAACTAGTATTGTGAACTAAATTTACAGCTGGATATGTACCAAATATAATATACAGGTGGATATTACTATGAGTAGAGTTTTACAGATATGTACAATAGCATAATATACAGATGATTGTTATTATAACACAGTTTGCATGTACTATGAATATATTTACAGATGGCTATTACTATAGAAGGAGATAGTGATAAGAGATTATTCACCTGAGTTGGAGGCAGTGTTGTAGTCAAGTCACTATGCCTCGAGTCCGAGTCCAGGTTCGAGTCACCAGTGTTCAAGTCCGAGTTAAGTCCAATTCATTAAAAAAAAATCCGAGTCGAGTCCACTACTCATCCGAGTCAAGTCCGAGTCGAGTCACTATTGATCCAAGTTCGTTGTAGGAACATGCCGTGACGTGTGATGTATGACATGAAGCAGTAACATTCCATTGCACTTATAACTCTTTCGCTGTAGTTACCCTTGGTTTTACTCAGTAAAACTACCGCTTTTTCCAAGTCTAAGACGTCTCCTAACCATGGTTTTTAAACATTGTTTTTTTTTTTTTTTTTTTTTTTTTTTTTTTTTTCCCAGTGTCCTGTCTAGCAAAGTGGCAATAAAAATTGATATCTTAATGCCAAATAGAGCTCGACAGATTTTACTTTCACAAGTGGAGCAAACAGCTTTTGCCATAATGCTCCGCTTGATTTGTGCGTGTAAATAGCTTTATTGTGATTCCTGCAGGGAGAATTTCAAATTATATGGACACTACAATGGGAAAGTAGGAGAGTAAAAGAAAAACAAGAAGAGAAAAAAAAGAGAAAGAAGAGGTGAAAGAAAGAAGAGATAAAAGGAAGAGAATGATAAAACTTCCTCTGTCTGCTCCATCACCTGGAAAGAGACACAAAAAGAACAGCACAACCAATAGACATAAAGCAACAGATACAATCGTGTAACACCTTGATACCATTGCTAAATCATATGTATTATTATTTAAGCTGACATGTGTAATGTGATACCTAAAAAAAAAATAAAAGAAAGTAAATAAATTATCGCCTTTCTATATATAAGTGAACATTTAATACCTGGGACCCAGCACCTGTGGGAGATTGTGAGAGTGCACTAATTTAGGTGAAAATTATCCAGAAGGAAATGGCTTGATAGTGATTGTGGAGAACCGAAGACCCACCTTCCCCGAGCACAGAGGCAGGTGTCAGGGAACCCATAACCCCGGACTCCCAAAGGGGCCCCCAAAGCAGTGCGCCCGAGAGGGGCCTTCACAGGAAATCTGCAACCCCCCCCTGAGGAAAGAGGAGAGACGACCCCGAGGAAATCCCCCAGCCACCGCAATGCCGACGCCCTCAAGAGCCGCGGGGACGAGCCCGTGGGCTCCGCCGGCAGCCGGCCGCGCTGAAGTGGTCCTGGCCATGGGCCCTGGGGGCCAGAGGCCCCAGGGGCGCCCCGCCCCCGCGGCAGGGGCCCCGGCCGCCCCCCGGGGGGCCAGGCCCCGCGAAGCCACCGCCGGGAATGGGCCGGCGTCCACCCGGGAACCCGCCCCAAACCCGAGGACCGTCAACGCGCCAGAGGGTCAAGGCGCCCGCCAACGCAGCGGAGGAGGGCAGGACGTGGGGGGATGGGCTCCGCACCTAGCGGAGACTTGAGATGATCTTGGGAGAGGGAGCGGACCGAACCCAAACCTGGGAAAAAAAAAAAAAAAAAAAAAAAACACACTCATTCACACCATCCCTCCCTTGTGCCCCACTCGCCACACACAGACACCAAAAAAAAAAAAAATAAATAAAATAAAAAAAAAATAAATAAATAAATAAAAAAAGGACGCTTTACACACATTCCCACATAGCATTCACATCCAAAAATCCCAAGTGGGGGGGGGTCACCACAATTCAACAATACGACTGCCTGTGCCCGACCCCCGGCCCCGCCCCCGGACCAGGCGCCCCCCGGACCAGGCCCCCCAAAGAGGGGGGGCCGACACGACCCGTACGGGCCATCCGACCAGAGCCCTCCATCACCCACTATATACCTAATAAACCCCCTCCCACCCCGACCTTACCCTAGCCACCCCTGCCCCCCATCCCTTCCTGGGGAGAGCAGAGGCTGACCCCAGATCCGGTAAGCCGCCGGCCAGCCGCAACAGCCCCCCGCCAAGACCCCGTACCCAGTGGCCCGCACCTCCTCCAGGCCCCAGACTCCGTGCCGCGATCGGAGATCGGGGGTGTGCAAAAGACCCCCGATCCTCCCTACGCCCGCTCAGATGTTGTGTTGTTGCATGTTGTTCTCAGGTGTGTTTAAAACTGGGAGCACCGAGGGGGGTGCACGGCACAGCCCACCCCCCCTCCGGAAGGGAGCTGGTGCCAGCGCCCCCCCTCCAAGCAACTACCCAGAAGAACCCTCAATGTCTAAATGCGAGAGGGGGTGAAGGGAGCCGCCCGGGGCGAGGCTCACACAACATAAGCCCCCCCCCAGACGTCTTCCCCCCACCCCCCCCATATCGTGGCCTACATGGATGTGCGTTGTAAAAATGTTTGGAGTGAAAGTGTCTAAAATGCATGATAAAATTGGGGAGAGGGACGTCACCAAAAGGTGGCAACCTCCAGTAACGCCCTCTCCCCAAGGACCTACATGTGTGGCGGCGTGATGGAGCAGGCAGAGGGAGGAGTCCGGGGATGGGGAGCAAAGGACTGGGGAGCCAACCCAGGGAGCCAGCTCCCCTACTGACTCCAATAGGCACCCCCGCTCCCCGAAAGCCCCACCCGGAGAAAGGGGCCCCTCCAGCGGCACCACCATAGCCCGGGGGCCGGGGAGAGGCCGCAGGGCTCGCCAGCCAACCACCCACCAGGACCAACACCTCTACCTCCCCCAGCCCACCCCCCATGCTAACCCCCCCCCAAAAAAAAAAAAAAAATTATTAATAATAATAATAATAATAATAATATATAATTAAATAAATTAATTAATAAGATGGGGGGCCCTGGCCAGCCAGCCCGCAAGAGTCATCCCAAACCCCACCCCCCAGGTGAGACCCGCACCGGGAGACCACACGGACCAGGACCGGGACAGGGGGCCGGACACAAGCCCACCAGAACGTCCACCAAACCCCCCCCCCCCACACCACCCGTAGATTTAAACCCTCCCCAACACTAACATTCAAACATCTCACCATACATTCGACACTAGACATCCAGGCTGGGTAAGTCACTACTCCCCCTCCCTCCCCTCCCCCCACTAGCAGAATGCCAACCCAAAGAAGGGGAAGAGCATCTGCCCTGAGATGTTAATGACCATGCCCCCCTACCAGCTCAACAGGCCCTGAGGACCCCCAGCGCACCAGAGGCCCCGTGCAGGGGCGGACACCCGGGCGCCCGCCGGCCCAGACCCCAAGCGGCACACCCCCCGGAACCGGAACCCCCGAGGCCCCGCCGGGGCCCCCGCCCGAGGGCGGCGCGCCCCAGGGACCCCAGGCCCCCAGACCCACCCAGGACCCACCCAGCGACAGCACAGCTACCAGGTCAGTAACCCACGTCCGTCCCCGCATAGCTCCCCAAGAGCGCCGCAAGCGGTGCTGTGGGCCACCCGTAGGCCTCCCAAGCTCCTCCCATATGGGGGCAACAGACCCTGGAGTCAGACCCACCAAGCGCCCCACTCCAAGTGCCCCCAGAGCCCCAGGAACCCTTCCACCCAGCCACTGCACCCTGCAGGAAGCAACCCACCGCCCCCCATTCCACTAAGTGATAGTGCTAATCAAAGGAGCCCAAAGAGATCGAACAGATGTGGATGCAGATGCTGTCTCAAGATTAATATGATCCAACAAAAGATCTCTATATTGATTGATACTGAGATTCTCCTTACTTTTCCAATTCATGAGGATAGTTTTCTTTGCGATACATAGTGCAGTGAAAACCATGTAAACTATTTTATTCCCCAGAGGGCTTTCCTCAAAATTACCAAGCAAGCAAACTGATGGGGAAGGTGTAATTTTACAGCTCAAGCACTTTGATAAGTCAATACATATCTGTGTCCAGAACCTCTGGACTGGTGTGCATAACCATAACGCATGAAAATAATTATCAGGATGATTGCCTATGCAGTGAGGACAGATATTAGATTGTGCCAGACCCATCTTGAATAATCTTTGTCCTGTGTAGTGTACTCTGTGAAGGATTTTGTATTGTATTAGTTGTAAGTTGGTGTTACTAGTCAATTTGAAAGTTCTTAGACATATCTGAGCCCAGAAGTCTTGTTCAAAGTTGACTGATAGATCCTCTTCCCATTTCGTAATAGGAAGAGATATTGAATCATCTATTTTAGTCAGTGTCCTGTATGATTTAGACAGTAGTTTGGGGGGGTTTAAATCTAGGAACTCTAATATATTACTTGGAATTTGTAAACCACCTTTAATATGCTTAAATTTTTTTCTAATTATAGATTTAAGTTGTTCATATTCCAAAAATTTATTTTTACTAATGCCATATTGCATATTTAGTTTGGAAAAATTGATGAACTCGGTTCCATCAAGTAAATGTTCCAGATATTCAATACCTTTATTCTTCCAGTATGTAAAGTTTATCATATTATTATTTTGTAGGATGTCAGGGTTGTTCCAGATGGGTGTACGACTGCATGGGATAAGTGACGACTTTGTCATTTTAAGAAACTCCCACCATGCTGTCAGAGTAGAGCTGATATTGATATTTTTAAAGCATGTATGCCGTTTTATATTTGAGCTAATAAACGGCAAATCTGAAATCATGATATTATTGCATATTTTCTGTTCTATATCTATCCAGGGCTCGTCTAACGGATTTTGCTTTATCCATTTAGTGATATATTGTAGTCTATTTGCCAAGTAGTACTTATGGAAGTTAGGCAAATCTAGTCCCCCCTGTCTTTAGTTTTCTGTAGCGTCTTTAAGCTGATACGGGGCGGTTTATCTTTCCAAAGAAATTTAGAGATTGAAGAGTCTAGAGATTTAAACCAGTCAGATGATGGTTTATTGGGGATCATTGAAAATAAGTAATTAATTCTAGGTAAGACCATCATTTTAATCGAAGCTACTCTACCCATGAGTGAAATTGGAAGCGATTTCCATCTATCCAGGTCATCTTCTATCTTTTTTAAAAGTGGGATGTGATTAGATTTTACTAAATCTGCAAGTTTAGACGACACAGTGATACCCAAATATGTGATGTTTCCTGAGCGCAAATGTAAATCTAGGGGGTTTTGGAAAGAGCAATTAATTGGCAGTACCGTAGATTTAGACCAGTTTATAGAGTAATCAGAAACCTTTGAGAAGGATTCTAGTAATCTAATTACTTGAGAAAGGGAAGAGTTTGAGTGCTGAAGATAGAGTAATACATCATCAGCATAAAGACTAATCTTATGCTCTATATTCATGCATTTTATACCTTTAATAACCTTTGTTTGTCTAATTGTTGCTGCTAGAGGTTCAATAAAAATGGCAAAAAGTGAGGGGGAAAGTGGGCATCCTTGCCTAGTGCCCCTCTGGAGACAAAAGCTGGAAGATGTTTGATTATTTGTCCTGACACAGGCTGTAGGAGAGCTGTATAAAATTTTTAACCAATTTATAAAAAAATTGCCAAAACCAAATTTATGCAGAGTAGCGAATAAAAAATTCCAGTTTACTCTATCAAATGCTTTTTCTGCATCTAAAGACATTATAATAGTTTTATTATTTGTACTGTAGGAATAATCTATTAAATTAAGTAATCTGCGTGTATTTGTGGATGACTGCCTTCCTCTGATAAAACCAGTTTGGTCTGGGTGGATTATGAAAGGAGTGACTTTGTCTAATCGTTTTGCAAAAGCTTTACATATTATTTTAATATCCACGTTGATTAAGGATATGGGACGATAACTAGTGGGCAACATAGGATCTTTGCCTGGCTTAAGCAGAAGACTGATGGTGGCAGAGTTCATATTAGCTGGAAATCTGCCATTTTCCTGAATTTCTTGCAACATTCTGTGAAACGTTGGTGCCAGAATACTCCAGAACTCCTTATAAAACTCAGTAGGGAATCCGTCTGGACCTGGAGCTTTTTTATTGGGCATGCTTGTTAAAGCTTCCTGAACTTCAACTGTTGTCAGCGGTGAGTCCAGTGTTGTTCTTTGGTTATCTGATAGTTTAGGAAGTGTAATTTTATCCAGAAACTGCTTGATGACATTGTCTGATGGATTTATCTGTGATGTGTATAAAATTTTGTAGAAATCACGGAAGGTGTTATTTATACATTCTGGATCATGTAATGTATTCCCATTGGAATCTGTAATTGCAAATATAGTCGTTTTCTCTTTATTTATTTTTAACTGATTAGCTAAGAAGCTTCCTGACTTATTGCCATGTTCAAAATTTTCTAATCGAAGTTTTTCTATTAGAAATTTGTTTTGCTTTTCAATATACTGGTTTAATTCTAGTTTTATTTTACGGATTTTTCCCAACTTTCCCTCTTCCAGGGAAGTTTCTAGTAACTTAAGTTTTTCTTCTAATTCCTGAATCTTCTTGTTTTCCAACTTCTTTTTGTGAGATGAGAATGACATTATTTTACCTCTCATCACTGCTTTCCCTGCTTCCCAAAGTATAGATGCTGAAGTGCCTGGCAGATCATTGTGTTCTAAGTATGAAGCCCACTCTTCTTTGAAAAATTTATTAAAATCTTCATCTTTAAGCAACGATGTATTAAATCTCCAGCTCTTGTTTTGTGGGGTTATTTTTTTATTTGTTAGGGTTAAAGTAACAGGAGCATGATCACTAATAGCGATAGGATGAATTACAGCATCTGAAACGTCCGACAGCAGCGAACTGCTGATTAAGAAATAGTCCAAACGAGAATAAGAGTGGTGAACATTTGAAAAAAAAGTATATTGCTTACTATTAGGATGAAGAGAACGCCATGCATCGCAAAGACCAAAATCACTCATGTATTGTTTGACTATATTTAATGACTGCCAACTACGCTGAGACCCTGTTGTATTCAGCCTGTCTATTTCCTCATTTAGACCAAAGTTGAGGTCACCCCCAATAATTAGAGAACAATCCCCGTGTTTTGAAAGTGCATGGAAGAGTTTGTGGAAGAATGAGGGTTCATCAACATTTGGACCATATACACTAACAATACATAACTTCTGGTTATGAATAGATATTTTAATTAATATGAATCTACCTTCGGGATCAATAATTTTATCTAATATTTTAAAACTAACGTTTTTGTGGATTAAAATTGCTACTCCTCTCTGTCTAGAGTTATAGCAGGCAGCAAACACATTGGGGAACTCAGGTGAGTTAAGATCACTTACAGTTGTATCTGATTTATGGGTTTCTTGCAATAAGACAACATCTGCCTTTAATCTTGTAAGCTGGTTAGAGATCTTTAGCTGTTTTTCCCTGGTGCCTGCTCCATGCACATTCCATGACACAAACTTTACATTCATCATAGGTGAAAGTGAGAAGTTGAAAAGTGCATGTCTTCAGAAGAATAGTTATACAAAGACCCAGGTAGCATCATCTGACGTGCTTGTGATTTCCTGGTCAGCAGGAGAGGAGCAGATGAATAATATAAAGAAAGACAGAGAATTAAGAAAGTGCAAAGAGTGAGAAAAGATGAAAGAGAAATAACCACCACCCATGCCTCGTGTACCCAACCGTGACTAGCAACCATACCGTGCAAGCGTCCTCTTGAGCTGTGCGTTTATTTATTTTTTATCACCGTGTTCCAAACATTTTTTTTTTTTCTTTTCGAGCGTGACAAGCTATAAATCCACACTTTGTGCATCTAATAAAGCCAAGGAGTGATCTTCTGATCCCTGAACAACTGACCATTGATATAAAGTTTGTCAACTGCCACGTTAGCTCTGACGCCATCATTAATGTATTTTTTCCTGATTGGAAATAACACTCGCCTACGGTCTAGGATTTCCTTAGGAAACTGGTCATTAACACTGAAATCCGTTCCTCTCAATTCGCGGCCATAGCTTTTAACAAACACTTTTTGTTTATAATGCTCAAATTTGGCTACAATCGGACGAGGGCGGATTTTATCGGGTTTCTTACCTCCGAGCCGGTGAACGCGATGGAAGGTGATGTTTTTTACCTGATCCGCCGGGATTTTCAGCTTCTGCTGGAGAAACTCACATATAGCAAACTCAGGGTCCTCTTCTTGGCGCTCCGGGATGCCTGCAAAGACGAGGTTGTCTCTCATACTTCGCGACTGTATGTCCAGAATGGATTCTTTCATCTTCTTATTTTCGCCGGACAGCCGCGTCAACCCCTCGGTTAGCTCCGTGACTTTCACCCTCAGCGCGTCGTTCTCCGCGGCAACAGAAGCTAGCTGGGCTTGGCTAAATTCGACCGCTTCTCTGAGAGCCTGGAACTCTTTGTGGAGCACCTCTACCAAGGCGAGGCGAGCGTCCAGGCTGGTAAGCTTTTTGTCGATGGACTCCAGGACGTCGCTGTAGCTCCTGTCGGGTGATAGAGTGGAAGTTGAGGCGCCGGTAGAGCTAGACCGGGTTCGTTTGAGTGAAGGTGTGTTTGTGGCTGCGGGATTTTTTTTCTTCCCCATCACGATGTTGTCAAAACACTCGTCCAGGTAGCTCTCCAGGCTCGTCAAGGTCTCTTCTTCCAGTTTGTTCCCTCGTGAAAATGAGACAATTGTTAATGTTTAAACTTCGCTTTTAATTTTCAGTTATTGGTTATTACTTACCTGAGTGGATTTAATTTTGAACTACATGTATGCCGCCATTTTACTTACGCACAGCTCACAGCTCTCGCGAGATCTCAGCCGCTCATCTCTCTCTCTTTTAAACATTGTTGTTATGGAACGTGCAACAGCGACTCGAGGTACGCTGATAGGCCGCATATGAAGGATGTTAAAGCCGCAAGCGGCGTCGATCGGCCCTCGCAGCCAAGTGCACTCCGGCCTATTGGCCACCGCCGCTGTGCCGGCCGGCTGGCGGGGTTCGCGCACCGCTGGCCACCCGCCACCGCAAATGCTGTCACGCATTTTCCTCGCCCGTCCACCGAGCGATTCCCACAAACGCGTTCGGCAGCCCTCCCCATTACTCACAACAAATCTGGTGCAGACCGGTCGATGCAGCGAGGAGATACAGCCGTTTGATAATGATAATGCATTTGGCCACCGGGCCGGACTAAATTGTTCGGCGGGCCGGAAAATTTATACCGATTCCTGGACGGTGACTACAAACAGAAAAAAAAACGGCCGATGACGCCATGAACGCCGAGCAGGAGAAAAACAACGACTTACCTTCTTATCAACTCGGCTCGTTTTCCAGTCTTTCCGAGCCCCTCGACACTCAATCCATCGTTTGAGCTGAACGTTGGTATGTTGTTCCACAGTTCTACCAGTAAAATGGGCGCCTTGGACATCCTTTTGTGAAAGTTTAACAGCTGTAAAGTCGGTCATATCGTTGTATCTGTTGCATGTGTAATGGCTGGTTGCTACGTGCGCTCTCACACTGTTTGCCCAACCTTAGCGGCAAGGGGCGTTGCTCATGAGATGGTGACGTCACGTGCGCGGTACGACATTTAGATATTAAAATCATACACCAAATAATATTCTAATGACATATTAAAATTATAGCCTAATGATATAAAAAAATTTGAGTCTTTTTCTCAATTTCCGAGTCAGAATGATCTGAATGTAGGAGCCCGAGTCCAAGTTCGAGTCATCAGTGCTCAAGTCCAAGTCAAGTCACGAGTCTCTAAATTTAGCTAATGACTCGGACTCGAGTTTGAGTCTCGGACTCGAGTACTACAACACTGGTTGGAGGCAAAGTTAAAGGGGTTGGAGGAGAACTATGCTGTTGCTCTAAGGACTCTGTACCACCATCTGTCTTCACCTGCTTCTGTAAAGACAGTTGACTCAGATTCTGATTCTGTTACTGAGGGCCAGGTCATCACCTCAGAATCTGTCTCTGGTACCTGGGCCCCGGAGGTGGCTTCAGATCCTGTTCCTGTCTCTGAGGATCTGAATACTGTTTCTGACTGTGCCTGTTACTGAGGGACCGGCTGGGGCCTCAGATTTTGTTCCTGTTTTGGGGGGTTTGGTTGCAGTTACAGACTCTGTTCCTGTCTCTAGGGGCCTAGCTGCTGGCACAAGTCCTGTTCTTGTCGCTGAGGGTCTGTCTGCCGTCTCAGACTCTGTTGCTGTCTGCCTTGGGTCTGGCCAACGCCTCGGGTCCCGCCTCTGCCTCAAAGGGTCCCGCCTCTGCCTCTGAGGGTCCCACCTCTGCCTCCAAAGGTCTTTCTGACGCCTCGGTCCTGCCTCCGATGGTGCGACGCAGGCTGCCGTTCCTGCTACCGTGGGTGCCACGCAGGCTGCACCGAGGGTGCGATGCAGGGCAGTCTGCTAGCCTGCGAGGGTGCTACACTTGCCACCGCTCCAGAGTCCAGTGGGGAGGTCTGTTCTGGCTTGCCTGTCGATTCTGACCCTGTTTGTCTCCAGTGATGTGATCCAGCCTGAACCTGTTTTTCCTTTCCGATTCTGCCTCTAACAACAGACCTAGCCTGTTTTAGATGATCTGAACTTGCCTGATCCCTGCTTGTTTTCCTGTGTACCATTTTTGGACTGTTTCCTGATCATAGAGCTTGCCTGTTCCCTGTCCAGCTTATTGGTTCTTTCACTCTGTGCCGGACTCAGCACTTGCAGTTCCGCATCTCTCTGTTAATTTTTTTTTTTTTTTTACTTGGGACTATTTTGGGTTTTTGGATGCGGCCCTCCCATTTTTGGTTTCATGCCAATTTTTTTCTGCTTGTTTCACTATCTGTTAATAAATTGCCTTTTATTTCAAACTTCTGCTTGTCAGGCTGAATACTGGGTCCTCTGTCTCGGTTCTTGACAGAAATAACTTTTATACTGATGTTAAGCCGTTCGACCACCATTAACAAAACCAACGATGAAACGTGAGTTTCAGTTGGAGTTTGAAAGTGAAAATTTAAAAAAAACTGCACCACTGGGATGCTCTGACCGCTCTCAGTTTGAAATAGATGGTTTCCTCCCATTCACAGTGACAGAGGAAGACATTCAAGGCTAATACTGCTAAATTAGACAGTTAAAAACACAATAAAAGTACTGTTACGGTTGGTTTTAGAGTCCGAATTCAGCCACACACAGAGCCATTATTAAGAGCTTTTATTGAAGGTTATGAGTTGTGGAGAAGGAAACCAGAAGTCTGTACCAGGCAGCAATGGAAGGATGATGAAGGTGGCTGGAGCTGGAGCTGGAGCTGGAGCTGGCTGAGCAAAGCTGGAGCCAGAGGACGTGAGGGAACCCCCGGCAGGAAGGCGAGAGACGAAGGCAGGCCGGTGGCTGACACGAGGAAGGCAAATGTGGCTGGCTTGAGGCGTAGAAGGGTGGTAAAACACAATGAGGGATGATGGACACTGGAGACAAGAAGCATTTTTCTTCCTAGCTTGGGCATGATAAAGTAGGTTTTAAAAGTAGGACAGTCCTAAAATGTCACTATGTGCTTGAAGAATTGAACCGTTGACTCATACTATGAGCTGAGTTTTCATGCAAGTATGGTGTATGTGTTTTTTGTTTCAGTGCCTGTGTTTATTTGAAATAGTCCCAAAAGTGAGTTCAGGGGATGTAGGGTTACAAATCCTTTGTCTTCCTTGGTCCCCTGTGGTGAAGCACACGACCCTGTGTTATGACCCTATGTTCTGGAAAGCTAGCTAGTAGCCGGAGGCTAAACCTTGCTTGTATTCACATGAACACAGCCTGGGTTTCCCTCTTTCCCCTGTTTGACCCCCTTAACAGTGATCAAAAACATTAATTACTCTATGACTGTTCTATTTCTGCGTACACACTTCAAGTGATCCAAATATTTGTTTGTCCCACTTAATTTGCTGGTGCTGGCATCATGCTGGAATCAAAATGAAGCTTTATGATTGCCTGTTGAATAGTTGAGAAATGCTGGTCCAAATGTATCATCTTTCACTTGCTTACTTATTCTCATTTGATTGTTTAGCATTTTAACATTTATTGTTAGTAGTAGATGTGTGTTTCTAGCTAGTCAAGGAGTTTTTGACTCAAGTATGTTTGGTTTCCCAAAACATAATTTCCAAAAAGCCCCATTTTCATTGTGTCTAAAAAGCCTGGGGCTTTTGAGAAGCCTGGAGCTTTTCAAATACTGGCGAGTATCTCCATACACATTTACCCAGCTAATTTCATGTTCCTTGAGCTTTACTTTCTAGGGGACTTTGATCCCTTAAGCAACCCAGGGAGCCCAGAGAGCAACCCTTTTCTCTGCTTTCCCAGGGCTTATGGAGGGATGGGGTTGTGTGCAGAAAAACTGTCCGCCACAAGGGGAGAGTAAGGTTGCTGCAGCATTTAGTTGGCCAGCCAGTCTGTGATTTCCTGCAGACTGGAGCTGTAATTGGCTGTGATCAAAAGTCTATGATACTGTACTTAAAAAATCATCCTTGTTGTTAAAATGATACAATTAAAGCTCTGAAGTTTGCGAAATTTAGTTGAAATTTAGATCACAAATCACATTTTTGCCTCCTGTACGCTTCTGTCACACACCCCACACTACTGGGGTCCTCGTTCTGCTCAGGCAGAAAGAAGATGTTCATTATTTTATTTATTTATGCTAACAAGAGTAGAATAGAGTGGAGCCTGGCAGTGACAAATAGGGTAGGGGCTGGATGCCATCCAAACGAGTTTTTATCTTTAATGCAGTTTTAGAATTTTTTTTTTTTATTTTGCTAATTGTCTCTCTGTATTAAAATGTACTCGAGGATGAGCCAGACTTACAATCAATGATGAAATTCACAGACCATGTTCTTGTAGGTGAACAAATTTAGAAAATCACCACATTATCAAATACTGATTTCCCCCACTGTAAACAAAACTGAACAGAGCTGATATAACCAACTGTGATCAGCACTGCTAACTCCCCATTCAAACACTATTTATTTGGGCTCCTTTAACTCTTACTAATTATAACTAATACACCCACACACACGCACACTCACACACACACACACACACACACACACACACACACACACAAAAACACACACACACACACACACACAAAAATTGGTCTATGGCTGTTTGTGATAAAAGGGATTGAAATGTCCTCACATTCTATTTCAATACTTCAATATTTACTAGACAACAGCTTAAAAAAATTGGCACACCTTCCTTTTGACATTTACATAAAACTGAATTAATATTCACTTACGTATCCCTACTATAAAAGGCAGGCAAACCTAAACAAAACTAGGTTGCATAGTTGCCAAATATGTGGTATCTTTGTGTGGTTCTAACTAATGAGTTGAGATGCAGGTCAGCTCTACAAGAGGACAGAGGCCTCCTGGTGAGAAGGACTCATCATTTCACGATGGCCACGCTTCAAGACACAAACCCACAAGCATAAGGAAGTTGATCAAGTGTATGCAATGAGGTCAGAGGGATGTGTGGGAAGACAAGGATGGCGTGAGAACACAAGGTGCAGGGTGGGGAAAAAAAACTTACTTTTTTTAGAAATCCATATTGTTCTGCAGAAGTGAACACAAGCTGGACACATGTCTGAAATTTGGGCAACAGGTGGCAAGACGTATTGTGTTGTCAGCAGACAGGGGTGATTTATCAATCATGTCAACACAATGAACAATGGGATAGAAAACTCGGTTTGATATTTAAATATGATTAAAAAATTGTAGACTCCAGACTTTTCACAAAAGTAGACTTTTGTCCCTATGCCTTATGTAACTTAAAGCCATTGTTGTATTCAAATGGACTTAAAAAAGCTCCCAGTTCCTGACCATCTGAAAAAAACAATGTCAAATCAGTTTATGCAAATGAATCTCAAGACTTGTTTATGGAAGTTCATCACCTAAAACAAAAGTAGTAATTATGTTTAATGTATTTAACTTCAACTTTGGGTATAATTTCCTGACCCAGATCTAAGCCACAGATGGCACAGAGATTAAAAGGTAAGAAAGTTTATTTCTTCTCAACTCTATTCTTGGGCAGAATAGCTCAGGGAGGAGTTTGACTCAGGAGGCTCTACAGCAGTGGTCCCCAATCCTGGTCCTCAAGGGCCGGTGTCCTGCAACTTTTATTTGTTACTCTGCTTCAACACACCTGAGTCAAATAATGAGGTCATTAGGAGGACTCTGGAGAACTTGACAGCACACTGGGGAAGTAAGTCAGGTGTGTTGGATCAGGGACACATGTAAAACCTGCAGGGACACCGGCTCTCGAGGACCAGGATTGGGGACCACTGCTCTACAGGGTCTGAAAGGAAAGAGGTTGGTAAGAATGTGGAGAAGGTTTAGGAAATGATGTACAAATGGAAGATAAGTAAATCGGCTTAATGTTTGGGACCTTGAGGAAGGTGTTGAAGATGGAGTGGATCCTGTTTTCTGACCTTCTGTAGTCTTGGCATGTTGGCTTTTGGTACACAAGGGTCAGATTTAGAAAGATTGGGGCAATGGGCTAAACAGCCCATTGCAAGACGAAGCTGGAAATGAGAAGCTCCTGAAGATGACCAGGGAAAAAAGCAGGTATCCAGGAGAAGATTGTTATAGCGAAAGGAGCTGGATAAATACAGAACATAACAAGCGTTTATACCTGGAGAGCACATAGAGCATGTAAATTAGCTGAATGAAAGTAGCAACCACAGCTCTAGAATTTACACAAGAAATATCTTGAAGGGTTGAGCCACGGAGGCCTGAAAGTAAACATCTGAATAACCTGTGACCAGCATGAGTTGGGTGTCCTTTTATTGGCTTAGGTCATGAATAGATGGTCAGTCCTAATGATATGCTCTAAAGTTCATATTGTTTGTTGCTGTTTCAACCTGTCAAGTTTTGTGGATGAGCTGAACCACACAGAGATGGATGAGCACAAGACAGACTAAATGATGCCAGTTCAGAAGATGATCATTAGCTCCTGAGGAAATTTGTTCTTCTTCAGGTACCACAAGAAGTACAGTCTCAGTTGAGCTTCATTATGTATGGTGAATGTGAGGACCAACTCAGGTCCAGAGAAAGGGTGGTTCCTAGGAACCAAAAGTGACCCATTGTAGACGCAGTGTTGTTGATGATTGTAAGGGAGGGCAGAGTGTGGGGGGTTCTCCTGAAGTCCTCTGTCATCTCCACAATCTTCAGCATGTTAAGCTCCAGGTGGTTGTGGACATGCAAGTGGACCAGCCAATCCACCCACAGTCTTTATGCAGTCTCATTACTGTCCTGGATCAGCCCAATGATTGTGGTGTCATCTGCAGACAGAAGTTTCACAGATGGGTCCACAGATGTGCAGTCATTAGTGTACAGAGAGAAGATGAGAAGGGAGGGGACACACACCTAGCGGGGCCGGTGCTTATTTTTCTTGGTTGGGAGAAGATGCACCCCAGGATCACCTGCTGCTGGCTGTTGGTCACGAACCTGGTTATCCCCCGACAGGTGAAGGGGGCCACTGTGAGCTAGGTGAGCTTCTGGTGGAAGATGTCAGGGTTGACTCTGTTAAAGACTGAATTGAAGTCTACTAATGGTGCATGTCCCTGTGTGGTCAAAGTGCAGCATCATGAAGTGCAGACCCAGGTTGACAGCATCTTCTGCTAATCTGTTTACCTGGTAAACACTGCATGGTATCAGCATGGGGCCTGTGATGTATTTCAGATGCTTCAGCACCAAGCCTTGAAAAGATTTCAAGGCAATAGGTCTACAGTCATTTAAACCTGTGATGGTCCATTTCTTAGGGACATAAATGATGGAGGAGCATTTAAAGCAAGTGGAAACTTCACACAGTTCTAGGGACTTATTGAACATATCTGTTCAGATGGGGATGGTTGGTTAGTGCATGTTTTCAAGCAGAGTGGGGAGATCCCATCAGGAGCCAGTGTTTTTCTTCCCACTTGAAGGCACCGTTGACATTTTCCAGGTGCAGTTGGCTTTTCTCTGTGAAATATTGACATTAGAAGTCATGCATGAACATCACTCTGGTCAATGTAGACTATAGGTGAAGATCCAGTATCATAATTCTATACTAATATGAAAATTAAACTTCAGAAAAGAAAACTGCACAGACATGTCATATTTTAGGGTCTATAGTTCCAATACAGTACCTACGACTACTGCTCAATATCATTAGACCTTACACGATATACTGTAAACTACTGTTCACATTGTCTCTCATCTTTGAAGTTTTTCCACCATCCACACTTTCGTGAGGCAATCAGAGTTTTGTTATCTAATCGTTGTAAAACAATGGACCAAAGAAGTGCCGCTTGTAAGACAAGAGAAGATTGCTTGTATTCTCCCTACATCATTTTATCGGATCATTTGTTATTCTATTATAAATCCACAAATTCTCCAGAGTGTGCCTGCCAGCCATGCTGTTTGTCCGCTGAAAGGTCCCCGACAACAATACAAGACAGCAGGCCTCAGGCCACAGGGCTGATAGGCTGTGATATTGTGTTGAGGGCAACTGTCCGTTCTGGACTATTGTCTGGATAAGCGCTACTGTCTCTGAGACAAAAGAAGCACCTGCCTGAGCTCACTCAATCGCGCGCACGCACGCACGCACGCACACGCACACAGACACACACACACGCACACACACACACACACACACACACACACAGTTTGCTCTGCCATGTGCCTAACACAAGGCCACTTTGTGTCCATACAAGGGATCTGGGAATTGACATGAAACACACACTCTAGGCTTATGTGTTTCTGTGAATGTGTGTGCTGGGGTTATGGCCATTGGCGGGAGAGGGATGGGGCTGCGTGTATGTAAGCTGGGTGTTTTGTGTACGTGCATGGGGGTGGGAATGCTCACAGTAGGAGTCAGTTTGGCGGGAAGGTCAGGCTTGTTGAATCTACATCTGTTCTGCAGTGTGTCACACTGCACAACACACTGTAGAAAACACACATGCAAAGTCACCCAGCCATTTGTGAGGAACAGAAAAGAATCATGTTGTCATGTGCCTGATTAACAACAGGTCAATCTGTCCATCTCTGTTTGTGTGTGGAGCGGAAGCAACACTAAAACACTTGTTGCACATCTGTCCTCCAATGCATGCCCAATTACAAGCTGGTGTACTGAAAGAGGGGCTCTGTTGATTCAACCAGCCGTCTACTGACAGTCATTGAAGGAGACATAGGCAGACTCAGCAATAGCTATTTTGCTTTAACTTCACTCATTATTTAAGGGAGTTACTCAGTTTTTATTTGTTGTGAGTGGCATCAAAACCCCTTAAATCGTTTTTAATATCCATAATGGAGGTTGACATATTTAAAGCACATCTTTGAGAAACAGCTCTAACAATAAATAAACACATTTAAAAGTCACACTCCTGATTTGATGGTTTTGTACATAAGAGTGACAAATAAATACAGCATTCTAATGTGGGGCTCAAGATCCTCTTTGGCAAAACATAATAGCTTTGTCAAAGTACAAATTCAATGGACACAGTAAGGTAAAAGAGAAAGAAAGGAAGGGACAAAGGTGAGGCAAAATGCTAAAAGGAAGAGAGGGTGACAAAAATAGAGTAAATGTAAAAGAGAGTACAAGATAATATCCTCGGAGTCTGCTTCTACATCTGCAGAAAGAGAGATAGAAAGAAAAACAAAACAAATAAAAGAAGTATCACAGGTACAAATGACTATTATGATAACACCACTGAAAATGGTGCAGTATTACTGTTAAATATTACATGAGGCTACAGTTTTTGGAGCTGTTGAAAGCAGTTATTGGGAAAATAACAGGAGTCACAGGGTTGTGGACTTAACAGATAGATACATGGCCCATTTCAGAATTGCGGGTACATTTCAAGTTTAGAAAAAATATGATTTTTATTTTTTTTATTTTTTAGTAAAACCTTTTTCATTCCCATAGAGAATACTTTAAATTTAATACTTCCAGCATTTGCCAAGCTTAAACATGTAAGATTTAAAATATATAATCTGAAAATCATCGTAGTAACAGTAAAATCTGTCAACTCTGTTGCAGACAAATTAGGGTAAATATTTATAGTTCTCAAATGTAATACATTTTAAAACCATGTCTTTCCAAAGAGGACTTTTGTCTTTACATCCACTAATTCAACTTTAAGTTTTCTAAGATAAAGAGTCTTTTTTTCAGGAGTAAAACCATTGACACATTTAATTGGAAAGTTACCAAGACAGTTTGCATTTTCTCTAAATATAGCTCCAAAAATGAATGAAATGCTTTGAAATTTCATGTAGTGAGAATGTTAGTTATGACACAGCTTCTGGTTAATTTGTCAACAATAATACATATTTTATTATATTTTTTTTAAACAAAACTTGGTGAAACAGAGTTGACGGTGATGTGAACAGAGTTGACATGAATAACAGAGTTGACAAGGCGCAAAAGGCCAAAAACTTTAACATTAAAACTTTTTAAATGTAGAAATATTTCATAGAACATCTTAAAATCTATAAATTCATCAATCTGAGAAATAACAACACAACAAAATAACAACTGTCACCCCTTTACTCCCTTGAAAAATTATTCACTGGCGATTTCAGCCCATATTTCTTTGTCTATTTCAACATGGTGCCCTGTCACTTGGGTTGGTTGTGAGATGATTCTGACATCATCAAAGGGTTCTAACCTGGTTGTATGTGGTTCAGGGTCTGGTTCAGGACTTGGTGGTGGTGTTTCATAACCTGACTCCGCCAGATGTATTTCGCTCCGCCTAACTTCACTCACATACATCTGGGACATCGCCCATAGAAAGTGATTTCTCCAACCAATTTTATGGTCTGGCCAATCAGGACGCAGGGCTGGAGTTTCATAAATGTGACGTAGTGGAGACGCGACCATGACGTGAGACTGTTTTGATAGCAATGGCGGCTCGTCGAGGAAGCAAGCGTTAACATTGATGCTGCTATTTCTTCCGTGTTGTCCAATCTACCTAATATTGTTTCATTAAAAGAACATCAGAGAACGCCTTTGAAGGCTTTTGTTGGTGGAAACCATGTTTTCGCCCTTCTCCCGACCGGATTTGGCAAGTTTTGTTTTCCGGGCCGCGTCCGACACGGACGCGCCCCGGAGCGGTTAGCGATTAGCGCAAACCATATTAGGAGGCCTTTAGTCCTCAATGCGGTCGGCCTGGGATCGACTCCGACCCGTGGCGCTTTGCCGCCTGTCCTCCCCCCTCTTCCTGTCAGCTCACTGTCAATAAAACGTGTGCCACTAGAGCCGCAAACACATAAAAACAAGTTTGTTTTTTCCTGCGTCGCTCTCACAGCGTCACGGGTTAGCTTCGTTGTGAGTGGTTGAAATAGCACGTCGATAAAGATGACAGACAAGTGGCTTATCCAATCATATGCAAGAAGTTTTGATAAGGCCCAGCCTTCAATAAAGGCAATTCCTATGGCGGTGTCCCAGATGTATGTGAGTGGAGCTAGGCGGAGCGAATACATCTGGCGGAGTCAGGTTAGGTGTTTCAAAAGTTCTCTGGCTTCTTGCTCTACACCTCTGCGTATGCCTCTGCTCCCTTTCACTCAGATTAGCCACTGTGCTGGTTAACCCTGCATTTCTCTTTTTCTTCCATCTCTCCCTGTCTTTTTCCAAATTTGCTGCCCTCCTTTCAGGGTCAGCATTTCGCCGTGCCCTGTATTGCCGTTGCCTTTCTGCTGATGACACCTTCATCTTCACCTAACAAGAACAAAAATAATAAAATTTTCTTGACCTGAAAAGCGATATCAGAAATCTTGCCTGTACAATAAAATTACCCAGAACCCACAATAAATGTATAAACTAAAGCAAAATGCTTAGAAGTGATTGGGAACATCTGACTCTGTTAGTCACTGTCAACTCTGTTATCATTAAAATTTGTGACACATGTAACAGAGTTGACAATAACAGAGTTGACATTTTCCACCATTTTGTGCTTTAACTCCATGTGCTAGCTTAAAACCAGATACCACATATCATGAATAAAACCATAATTTTATTAATTTTCATCATATAATTGTTTTAAAAAAATGATGGACAGATTCACAAGAATATCATAGTAACAGATTTGACATATAATTAATCTACTCTTGGTGTATTCTCAACATTTTGTACAAATTAATGAGAGAGAAAGTTTAACATACCATAGCTCCCTCCAAATCTTTTCTGCAAGAGGAAGTGACATCACTGGGTGCAGGTCACATACTTTTATTTGAATGCTGTAGGGTTTTTTATGTGGTTTTATAACAGTGATAACAGAGTTGACCAGATCATAGGCACAGATAAACAATATATATTTTTAATGTTGAAATCCCATGTATTACAGAAAATAAATACTCTGTGCAACGGATTGTATAAGTATTTGTAGAATTAGCACAAAAAACCCTGCAAATTATACTGAATTATTTCGTGTTAATTCAACTTGAACGTGTGAATCACAACCTGAAGACAGTCAATAATTGGTGGGGTGGGAATCATTTAATGAATATTTTATATGTAAATTGTGCCTAAAATACTCAAACATTATTATTGGTGAACATTCAATATAATTAGCAATATTAATTAAAACAGATCCAGTAAAGACTTTTTTAGGGGGAAATAACCAAAGGTTTTTGTGGGAGACGTGAAATGTACCCGCAATTCTGAAATGACCCACATACATACATATGGTCAATAGTTATCTCAGGGCAGCAATTGAAATTGATAAACTTGGGCTCCATGCTATCCCACTGTCTGGCAGATAATACCCAAAGGTGACCAGTTTGTACTGACAACATATTAGGGTTGTATTGCTTTTGCAGGGCGTGTCCTTGCTGATATAACCATCACTTGAGGCTTGCTCTTTCCTTTTTCCCATGATACCTGGTAATAGAGCCTCAGTACTGATCTGTACCATTTTCTGGCTTGTTTAGATTAAAATTGTTATAGTTTATTTTTCGAGACTCATTTCCTACAAAGAGAAGTATTCCATGTGGGACCGCTACCTCGCGGTAAAAGGACCAGATAGGCCCCAAAGCCCTTTAACCGCCAACAGAGGGTGGTGGCTTTTAACAAAAGAAAAAAAACTGCCAAAACTGTGACAAATGTATTTTTCACTTTATAACAGGGAAGCAGATAAATAAAAATGCAGATTTTTATTGTAGGACTCCTTCTGCACATGACAAAGCCTTTGGTAATAATATTACTCTGTGTTTCATCAACATGTACAATTGTGCACAACATAAATTAATAAAATGAAGTTAAAACTAAGAAATCACAATTCATATCTTCTTGCAGAAAATGGAAAAAGCTAGGACCATTTACCTGAGGAATGGGAGAAAAGGAGTATTGTGGGTGTGACCAAATTTTAAGATAAGATAAGATAAGATAAGATAAGATAAGATAAGATAGGCTTTATTGATCTCACATTGGAGAAATTCACATGTCACATTGGCTCAGTAATCAGAAGAAGGTGCCAAAAGTAGGACAAGGTGCATCAGGTATATACAGTGTGTCCTCGTTTATACAGTGGATCAAAAAGAAGTAGATAAGAAAATAAGAATAAAAAATACAAAATAGAAATAAGGCAGCGGATATCTTATATACATTCACGGTGACTTATTTACATGTGTATTGACATATATTCAGGTGTAATAGCAGCAGATTCTTTCAGGATTATTGCACAATGTATTAAATAGAATTGCACATTAGATATTGCACGTAGGTTATTACAGTTACAGTTATAGTTAGTTGTGGTTACAGTTATAATTACAGTTATTGTTACAGTTATTGTGCAGCATTGTATAATCTGATGGCAGTAGGAATGAATGACCTGCGGTAGCGCTCCTTTTTACAGACAGGATATCTAAGTCTGGCACTAAAGGAGCTGCTCAGCTCCTCTACAGTCTGGTGCAGGGGGTGGAAGGTGTTGTCCATGATGGATGTGAGCTTGGACAACACCCTCCTCTCAGCCACTTCCTCCACAGAGTCCAGAGTGCAGCCCAGGACAGAAGTGGCCTTCCTCACCAGCTTATTCAGCCTCTTTCTGTCCCGCTCTGCATTGCCTGGGGCCAAGCAGACGACAGCATAGAGGAAGGCTGAGGCCACCACAGAGTCATAAAAGGTCTTAAGCAGAGGCCTGCTCACTCCAAAGGATCTCAGTCTCCTCAGGAGGTGGAGGCAGCTCTGGCCCTTCTTGTACAGAGCATCAGTGTTATGAGTCTAGTCCAGCTTATTGTTGATGTGAACACCCAGGTATTTGAAACTCTCCACAGTTTCTATGTCCTGCCCCTGGATGTTCACAGGTGAGGGAGGTGGGGGTCTTGAAGTCGATCATCATCTCCTTGGTCTTACTGGTGTTTAGACACAGGTGGTGTCTAAACACCACCGGTGTGTTTAGACACAGGTGGTGTGACAAGTCACACCAGTCCACAAAGTCCATGATGACCGACCGGTACTCCAGCTAGTTCCCCTCAGACACACAGCCCACATTGGCAGAGTCATCAGAGAACTTCTGAAGATGGCAGCTGTCCGTGTTGTAAGTGAAGCCTGAGGTGTAGAAGGTGAAAAGAAACGGAGACAGAACGTGCAGCCGCACGTGCTGAGGGCAGTCAGTGAGGTAGTCGATGGTCCAGTCAGCTAGATATTTGTCCACCCCAGCATCCTCCAGCTTCTCTCTCAGCAGCACCGGTCTGATGGTGTTGAAAGCGCTGGAGAAAGAACATGACTCTCACAGCGCTCCCGGTGGTCTGCAGGTGAGCAAACTGCAGCAGGTCCAGGGTGGGGCTCACCACGTTGCACAGGTGAGCAAGGATGAGGCGCTCCATGGTCTTCATCAGGTGGGAGGTCAGGGTGACTGGTCTGAAGTGGGCTGGTTCCCTGGCATGCAGTGTTTTGGGAACCGATACCACACAGGAGGTCTTCCACAGGGTGGGCACCACCCCCAGGCTGATGCTCAGGTTGTAGATGTAGCTGAGGACGTCACAGAGCTCATCTACACAGGTTCTCAGCAGCCTGAGGGGGATGCCGTCCGGTCCTGAGGCTTTTCTCTGTTTCAGCCTTATCCGCTGCCAACCAAATTTTAAGACCAAATTTTACGAAGGTGTGCCAAGCAAAAGAAAAGAACCTGACAGAGGGAGGTCATAGACCTGAGTTCAAATAAAATTTCACTAACTGATGAAGAGGATAAAGGGATGAATTTAGTATACAATAGCTTTAGAACTTTGTAAGCGGGAAACGGTGTAGGGAGAGCGTTGATCGATGAGCTGGGACGGCAGAAAACCTGGAATTTAGAGCGAGACAATGATTGAGTTTGAATAACCTGGAACGTGATCACCACAAAGATGAAGCTCAGTGATGAGATGAAGGTAAGATATGATAGACTTGAAAAACGAGCAGCCTTTTTTAATGGCATTGACCATGTCTGCGTTATCCCATGAAGCAGTGATGCGCTTCTGTTTTCAAACTTAGCCCCAGAGGCAGCATGCTATGGAGATGAGTAAAATCCTGAAGAAAGCTCATGATTCAGACTGGGGAAAGGTAGGAGACTAAACATCTCCTTGAAAGAACCCCCCCCCTCCTCCCCCCACCCAAACCTACGCAAGGAGCTGTGTCCATAAAACTGGAACTAGTCAGTTCAGTGCATGACAATTTTATGAAGGCAGATTCCTTTCCAGTCCCTGAGAAGACTGGACCAAAAGGCCAGTTCAGAGTGACAGCCATCATCTAGTATGACCTGGCAGAGAAGGGACAAAACTAGCCAGGTCAGCAGGTAGGATATGAAGGAACGGCCTCGGGGAATGATAGGCATGGTGAGATTGACGTGCCCCAGGGTAGACAGAAGATGCCATTTAGAAAGAACTTGGGAAGAAATGGCCACGCCTACATTGGTACAATGGTTAGTGTCAAGCTGTACTTGAGCAGAGAGGCGACCATGGCTTCAGAATCGAGGGTGATGCCAAGGAACTTGAACAGCTTGGCAGGACCTGTGGGTTTTTTCTGCTTCTTTTTGCTTTTTTTACATTCAGACAACCCCTGCTTGTTGAACATGCAGGGATACTCCTACAGCTGAAATTAAGCCTAAAGGTAAAATAAAAATGTGGATCCCACTTGAAGCCTAGGGCGTACTATTGAGAGAGGTGAAGTGACATAGCTTTAAAAGAATCCGCGACATCAGCCTTTGCGAGCCAAGCATTTTTGATGAGCGATATTTCAGGGTCAACCATGGCGTAGAAGAGGAAAAAGGGGGTTCATAGATAAGGGAGTTAAAACAGGTATGAGGGCCGAGTGAGGAGCTGAGAGGTGAATTATGATGCTTTTTGCCTGAATATTTGTGGCAATCCCCAGAGAGCTAACGTGGAAAGAAAAAAGGGTGATTTAAATGGCCTTATCATTAGACCTTTGTAAACCTCCTGAACAACCACCTCCAGTTCATGTGGTGCAGACTGGAGATTAGTGCGAATGTGAGTGGAAGTAGAGGAAGGAGGTACACCTACCCAATTGAATGTTTGATGTTTTCATGATGAAAGTACTTTGAACCACTTTGTGCTGCAATATGCTATACAAATAAACTCGACTTGAGTATGAAAACCCTGAGAGGCCGGTGAAGAGAAAAGCAAATGAAGCTGAAGATGTGTAGAATAGGAAAGACTGCAAAAGCAAACACCTTCATTTAAATTGAAACAGATGGGGGAATTATTAAAACCTGAAATCTTTTTTATTATTTTTTTTTTGTATTCATTAGACAAAGAGCATCCCAAAGAACCCTTATGATGAGTACAACAAATGGACGTAGTGTTCCCTCACCTGGATGCGGGTCACTGGGGCCCCACTCTGGAGCCAGGCCTGGAGGTGGGGCATGCTGGTGAGCGCCTGGTGGCCCAGCTTTTACCCATGGAGCCCGGCCGGGCACAGCCCGAAGAAGAAACATGGGTCCCCCTTCCAATAGGCTCACCACCTGTCGGAGGGGCCAAAGGGGTCAGGTGGGGAGTTGAAGCTGGCTCTTGGGACATGGAATGTCACCACTCTGGTGTGGAAGGAGCCTGAGCTAGTGCGCGAGGTTCGTTGGGGTTTACCCTGGTGAACGAGAGGGTGGCCTCACTCCGCATACTGGCTCCGATGGTGGGGGAGGACACCGGTCAGACCAGGTAGACCCAAACTTATTGTGAGGGTTTGCTGGGAACGTCTGGCAGAGCCCCCCGTGAGACAGAGCTTCCGAGGGAGGTGGGGGACATTGAGTCTGAGTGAACCATGTTCCGTGCCTCGATTGTTGAGGCGGCTAGTCGGAGCTGTAACCGCAAGGTTGTCGGTGCACTGGTGAACACGCTGTTGTTCAGCAGCGTGTAAAATCTTTTTATTCACCCCACGAGTTTGCTTCATTCATTCTGATCGGTGTTTACATCATGCAGAATGCAAACGTCCAGGTCGCACAGCGCATGCTTGCAGACCTGATAGTGAATGTGGAGCGGAGAAATGCAGACTCCTTGGTTATTGCCCTTGGTCACTTTAACAAAGGAAACCTCACTCATGAACTTCCTAAATATAGACAGTTCATTAAATCCCGACCAGAGAGGAGAGCATTCTGGATCACTGTTACACCACAGTCACTGGCGACATGTCATGTGCCAACCTGCTTCAAATCCTCCACTATCATCCCTGTTCCCAAGAAACAGAGGACCACAGGACTTAATGACTTTAAACCTGTCGCTCTGACCCCTGTGATTATGAAGTCCTTTGAGCGCCTTGTGCTTTCACACCTGAAAGAAATCACTGACCCCTCCTGGACCCCCTACAGTTTGCCTACAGAGCCAACAGGTCGGCAGACGACGCTGTCAACCTGGCCCTTCACTACATCCTATCATCTCCCAGGACCTAAAGTGGGAGCTGAACATCAACACCCTCACCAAGAAAGCCCAGCAGAGGATGTGCTTCCTGCGGCAGCTAAGGAAATTCAACCTGCCAAGGACAATGATGGTGCACTTCCACTCCTCCATCATTGAGTCCATCCTCACCTCCTGCATCACCATCTGGTACGCTGGTGCCACCGCCAAAGACAAGCGCAGAATGCAGCGTGTCATAAGGTCTGAAGAGAAGGTGATTGGCTGCAATCTTCCATCTATCCAGGACCTGTACACCTCCAGGACTCTGAGGCGTGCAGGGAAGATTGTGGCTGATCCCTCGCACCCCAGTCAAAAAATATTTCAGTCACTTTCCTCTGGCAAGAGGCTGCGGTCAATCAGGACCAAAAACTCACACCGCAGGAACGGTTTCTTCCCATCCGCTAACAGCCTTATCAACAAGGCCAAGAGCCGCCCGTGACACTTGATACTGCCTCTCTCCTTCCCCCATTCAGGACCTACAAGCTACACCAACATAGCATCTCCAGACCTTCTGCGTTACATTAACGCACAGTCTACTGTGTGTTTAGACTTCTGTATATATATATATATATAGGGTGACCAAACGTCCGTATTTCCCGGGACATGTCCGTATTTCACGTCCGGTCCCGGGCGTCCCGGGTTCTTTTTAGAAAGTAAGGAAATGTCCTGTTTTTTAAATTACCTTAATTGGACCATTAAATTGACAGGCACTAGGGCACTGCACAAGGCGCTGCGTGTGATGTAATCCCTGAGCCGCGTCAGTGCGGGCAGCCCTGTTCTTAATCAGAAGATAGATAGCGTGGCTGTCAGTACGCCAACAACATGCCGAAGCGCAAATATATGTTTACCGACGATTTATAAAAGAGTTTCCCCGCTTTCAGACCGGGTCGAGACAAATGGGAGGCCTTTATTGTGCTATTCATTCATTACAGGAATTGTTAAGCATTTTTTATCAAATACATTTTGAATAAAATTATCATTTTTTATTGGAGTTATTGCTGTTGACTTTTACTGAAAAGCATTTTTAATAAACCAACTGTAAATATCATGTTATTGTAGGATTACGTAGGCCTATGTTAAGTGAGTGCATGCCACAGACATCTCTATGCATGGGAACAGAGATTCCCCCCCCCCCTTCCAAGGTGTCCTGGTTTTCCAAAATGAAAATATGGTCACCCTATATATATATATATTAGTGCTGTCAGTTAAACGCGTTATTAACGGCGTTAACGCAAACCCATTTTAACGCCGACAATTTTTTTGCCGCCGTTAATCGCGCGTCGCGTCAAAACACACACACTGTTCCCTAATGTTTTTTCCCCCGCCGCGCTCTCCGGACTGTGTTTCTTTTACCCTCGGCGCTTTCCGTAGTTTCAAGAGTGCTAGACAACTGTAGCAAAACACACCCTCGGACACATGGGACTTTGGGCTTCATTTTTCTAAAAGCGCTTCTAAATTTCATGGGTTGCATGTCACGGGTTGCGTTTTTTTTTTGGGCATGTTTCTGAAAGTGAAATCGCTTATTTGGGCTCTAAAATAAGTGACGAAACAGCGGTTATTATGAGACCTGCCTGCACTGCCCACACTTTGTATCCAGCTGAACTATCCCGACGGTAGTAAAGGCAGAGAGAGCAACTCTGCACGTATTTTCTGCAGTTTACGGTGCAATAACCGGTGATAACTGCTGAAAGTAGATTACATGGTGCAGATCACCATTTTATCAGACATTGGTTCTGAAGATGAGCTTTTACACGTTGATAAAATTGCAGAAACCCAACCCATAAACCGTACTTTAATGCTTATTAATTTGTTTTCTCTCTATTTGACAAACTAAGGCTGAATCACGTTGCCAAACGAAGGACCTGGAGTTACTAAACAGTTGCTAAACAGTCTCATTCAGGGTACTAAGCTCCTGCTCAGTTGCAAGCAAAGTGTAAGACTGGAATGACCTGTATTGTTGTTGGTGTGAAAGCTCAGAATTATATGTGTGAGAGAGAGAGAGTGAAGAAATGAACAAAACTTATGACTTTATTGAAATGTACAATTTTTATTAATTTATATGTTTATGCATAATACCATGTCTAGCTTTGTTTAAGAGGCAAAAAAAATATATCGGTATGAAAACAGGTATTTATTTACAAATTTATTTACACATTGTGTAAACATCACGGCGTCATGATTAGTCATTTAGCCATTATAGTCCAGAGTTTAACATTTGGCACCAGGATGTTTTCATTCCAATTCTGAAAAGTTCTTGAAAAATAACATAAAAATATGTTTTGTACAAGCATGTATTTTATTAGTGTCATTTATTGCAAAATTGCACATTAAAATGCCCAGACAGGCTATTACACTTTCAGAAATAAAAGGATAAAATATGCGATTAATTGCGATTAATCTCGAGTTAACTATTGACATTATGCGATTAATCGCGATTAAAATTTTTAATCGTTTGACAGCACTAATATATATATATATATATATATATATATATATTGTCAGGATGCAGCTTATTGGCTGCATGCTGAGCCTCTCTCCCTCTCTCTTGTTCCTGCGCAGCCTGATCAGTTTCACCTGGCAGGCTGCAATTAACCCACAACTGCTTCCACCTGTTCCCACCGCTTTATCAGACTCACCTCTTTCTGTTCCCGTCGCCGGTCCATAGCGTTCACTCCCGCTCAGTCCCTGCCAGTTTTTCTTGTCAGCTCCGTTTGTACCCGTCAGCCTGAAGACTCCTTTCACCTGGTCTTGTTACAGTCAGCCCAAAGACTTTCCGACAGTTTGTTTTCTCCAGTATTCAGCTCAGAAGTTCAGACCTCCACCGCTCGGCTCAGACGTTCAGACCTCCACCGCTCGGCTCAGACGCTCAGACCTCCACCGCTCGGCTCAGACGCTCAGACCTCCACCGCTCGGCTCGGACGTTCAGCCCTCCACTGCACGGCTCGGACGTCCTGTGCTCCACTACTCGGCTCTGAGCTCGGCTCTGACGGTCTGCTCGCCTCTGCTCGGTTCTGATGCTCTGCTCGCCTCTGCTCGGCTCTGACGTTCTGCTCGCCACTGCTCGGCTCTGATGTTCTGCTCGGCTCTGATGCTCTGCTCGCCTCTGCTCGGCTCTGACGTTCTGCTCGCCACTGCTCGGCTCTGATGCTCTGCTCGGCTCTGATGCTCTGCGCTCCACGGCTCTGCTCAGATGTCCTGCTCTCCAGTGCTCGGCTCCAGAGTTCCTCCCGGTCAGTCTCTCCACACTCCTCCTGCCAGCCAGCTTCTACACCCTTCACCTCCGTCCGTTGAAAGACTCTGGTCTAATCATCCATCTTCCACACTATTCAATAAAAACTCACTCATAAGAACTGACTCTGTGTGTGCGTGCTGTGTCCGGGTTCATCCCAGAAAAATATATCATAACATATATATATATATACACCATCAATACCAAGTCAAATTCCTTGTAAATGCAAACCTACTTGGCAATAAACTTGATTCGGACTGAGGGAAGCTGTCAAGCTGAAGAAGGAGTCCTGTCGGGCTTTATTGGCCTGCGGGACTGATGTGTACTGGCAGTCAAAGCAGCAGGCAGCTCGGCTTGTCCCTGAGGCAAAAACTCAGGCGTGGGAAGAGTTCGGAGAGGCCATCGAGAAAGACTTCCGTACAGCTTTGAAGCGATTCTGGTCCCACCAACACATCTTCCATTGAGGAAGCAGAGCCTGGGGACTCCGGGTCAGGTTCTCCCATCTTTGGTGGTGAGGTCATTGAGGTGGTTATAAAGCTCCTCGGTGGCAAGGCCCCGGGTACCTTAAGGCTCTGGATGTTGTGGGGGTGTGTTGGTTAACACGTCTGCAACATTGTGTGGACATCGGGGCCAGTTCCCCTGGATTGGCAGACTGGGGTGGTGGTCCCCCTATTTAAAAAGGGGGACCTGAGGATGTGTTCCAGCTACAGAGGAATCACACTCTTAAGCCTTCCTGGTAAGGTCTATTCCGGGTTTCTGGAAAGGAGGGTCTGTCGGAAAGTCAAATCTCGGATTCAGGAAGAGCAGTGTGGTTTTTGTCCTGGCCGTGGAACACTGGATCAGCTCTACACCCTCAGCAGGACCCTGGAGGATGCATAGAAATTTGCCCAACAAGTCTACATGTGTTGTGTGGATTTGGAGAAGGCATTCGACTGTGTCCCTCGAGGGGTCTTGGGGGAGGTTCTCCGGGAGTATGGAATACCGGGCCCCTTAATAAGGGCTGTTAGGTCTCTGTATGACTGGTGTCAGAGCCTGGTCGCATTGCCGGCAGTAAGTTGGACTATTTACAGTAAGAGTTGGACCTGTCAAGGTTGCCCTTTGTCACCAGTTCTGTTCATAGACAGAATTTCTAGGTGCAGCCAAGGTGTTGAGGGGATCCGTTATGGTGGCCTTAGGATGCCGTTGCTGCTATTCGCGGACGACATGAATCTATTGGCTTCATCAGGGGCCAGTTGAGGTGGCTTGGGCATCTGGTTAGGATGCCTCCTGGACACCTCCCTGGTGAGGTGTTCTGGGCATGTCCTACTGGGGAGGAGACCCAGAGGGAGACCCAGGACACGCGGGAGGGACTATGTTTCTCGGCTGGCCTGGGAATGCCTTGGGATTCCCCTAAAGGAGCTGGGGAGAGGGACATCTGGGCCTCCCTACTGAAACTGCTACCCCCGCAACCCGACGCCAGATAAGCGGAATGATCACTGCCTGCTTTCTTAGTTGTATTTAAGTTGCACAACATGTGGTGTAAAATATTTCCATTTGGCTTATGTTAGCCTCTTGACCCAGAAAACTACATTTAAAATTTTTTAATTGTGAAAATATTTTTTTTTTTACTCCAGCTGTGCTAGAAGCATGGTGATTTTCACTTTTTCCACATTTATGTCTAAATATTCTCCTAAAGCTCAGTTGGCACTCAAACACCTTCTGGCACTTTATACAGGAGCTTATAAAATTGGGGAAGATGTCAATTAAAATGTTTTCCTATCAAAGTATCATACTATCAATATTGATATTTGACAGTCAGCAGTTGAGTAGGTGTGGGTGAAATGATTACCTAAATAAAAAAGTTGTATTGTAAAGATAGTTTAAAGGTTAGCAACTGCTCATGTTTATTTTTCATTGTGGTCATGACATTTTTCCTTGGTAGTCCTCATCAAGAGTCTCTATAACAACAATTAAAAGGCCCTTTTTGTATCCTTGATATACAATGACTTAAATAAAATGCACAAAAAGCATTGATCAGGAAAGGACACTTCAGAGTAATAACATGGTAAATGGCTTGTACTTGTATAGCGCTTTAACCACACTGGCGACCTCCAAAGCGCTTCACACTACAGTTTAGTTATTCACCCATTCACACACACATTCACACCCTGACGGTGGTGAGCTATGTCAGTAGATACAGCTGTCCTGGGGCAGACTGACAGAGGCAAGGCTGCCATGCACCGGCGCCACCAGGCCCACTGACCAACACCAGCAGGCAATGCAGGTAAAGTGTTGTTGTGATAGTACCGCCAGGATCATCAAAATAATTGATCTTAGATTGAATTCTGAACAGTGGAAGGGTCACAAAGGAATTCCACTCTGCCCGTAACACAAGACTCTTAAGGCTTGGACGGCCCTTTCTCCCAGCAGGAGGTCAGCTGTGAGCCCTCCTAACAGATAAAACACAGCACAGACAAAGAGTTCCCAGATCACTTCAGCATTCTTCTGCAGACCTGTTCAGCTCCACTACAGCTCTCTGAGAGCAGACAAAGAAGGCAAGACCATTAGGGCCTGGTCGGCCCTCACCGACACACAAGCCAGCAGCTGAGGGAGATTGCCTGGGCCAGCCACACTTGATCCAGGGTCATATAGATTCGACTGCCTGCTTCAGCAGAGGACCTGACTGAATCCAGATGAACAACATGCAAACACAGAGCTAAGTTTGCTGTCTTAACATCATCACCGGTAGCAGGAGCAAAGGTCCTGCGTGCGAAACAGCTCTGTGTATTTCTTCTCAGCCTATACAGGGGAGCGAACCCAGACAGGGTGGAAAGCTGTGGAATTCTGAGGAAAAGACCCTGCTCAACTCGGACTGCAGTCGGTTCAGAGAACGTGCTCGCACCAGGCCTCAGACCCGACCTTGCCGTTAGCCACATGCTGCTGCAAGGCTAACGCTAGCCTGCCAAGAGCCAAGCGCTAGCCCGCTAGCGCTAACCAACAACTTCCTCCTTCAACGCCCCTTCCGTGAATGGCCAAACTGAACAGAACTGAAAAGGACAGGTTTGGGCAGCGGTCTGAGGGTGAAGAAAAAGGTTTATTGGGAAATGTCTGTAAACCGTGGTGTTTAGAACAAAGGGCTAACCGGTAGGTCGCGCTAGCCAAACATGCTATTAGCCTTGCTAACATCCGGTTTCGGAGATTTGAAAAGGAGTTTGTTTTAAAGCATAAAGCGTAACTGTTCTGCTCTGCCATCATCCGATGGTGTTGTAAGCCTTATTCCCGCATCAATATGGTATATTAATGCTGGTTTTCAAGGCAATTTTGGCAACATTATGTTGTAACCTCTTAGCCACCGAGTTGCCTCAGCGTCCCAATGCGCCCGGAGGGAGAATCGCATTAACAAACTCGGTCGTAAGGGTTTAAATGATTTTACAGGACAAACCGGTCCTCAGAATATTATTTTAACAAATAATGTTTTGTTCAACTTGGGCTTTGCATTGTGAATGGATTGAAATACATGGCAAATGTTTTAACTCCTTTCCATGTTTTTGTTAATCAGATCTGCAGTGAACCAGGATTTACTGAAGTATTCTGATTATGACCAACCACTTTTGTTTTGTCTTTTGTTTGTTTTTGCATGTAAATAGTTCCTTAGCTTAGCTTCTTTTTATCTTCATTTTGCTTAGTAGTTTAGTTAAGTTTCACTAGCCTAGTAGAGAGGATTTATTAATCGAAATATTGTGTTAATTCAGGTAAACAGCATTACATAGTGATGTTCTCTGGATGTTCATTTTATTTCTGTTATTAAATTCTTGAACTTGAAAAGAAGCTGTCACTCCTTTATTCTATGTGTGTGCAGGTTTTGCTGTTAAAAGATCGCTAGTGCTCGAATTCATCCCTTTCAACCATTGTCCTGATACCAGCTTAAGAGCTGATCATCACCAGACAATACTTAACAGACAGAGAGTTATTTATGAAACATTAAATGACTTTTAACAGTGTATAATTGCACAACAGTGTCTTGCCCAAGGACACAATAACGGAGACAGTCAGAGTGGGGGATCAAACCGGCAACCTGCCAATTGCAGGACAAACTCTCTAAACTCTGCACCACCGTCGGCCTACATCAGTATCTCTGTTTGTTAGGGTGTGGGAACAGTGACACATTAGTAACAAAGGGGTGGTGACTTTGTACAACTACCCTACATGCTCCCACAGAAGAGCTGTGATGTAGTTGGCAGAGATATCAAAACTAACGTCAAAACAGTTTGGGCCAATTATGTTGTAGTATTATCGTTTAAGGTGGGACCTAGAGCTACGACAAAAGCAACAGCAACCGAGGCCAAAGTAGAACAAAAATAAACATGACAGCGCAGGAGGATGCATCTGTAGCTGCTATCACATCTGTTTTGTCAGATTCCATGATTTCTTCCTTTGAAAGAAGAGCAGCTAGAAATGCATTGACCAATATAACTTGTGGTTTCTCAGCTCGCGCGCTGCTTACAACATTTTCATTTGATACTGTGATTGGCTAAAACACACATTTGGTAGGTTTTAGTTTAGGTAACAGTAAGTGTTACTTTTCTCATTCAGCTTGGAAAGTTCTGCTGAATTTCATAAACTCAGCAAGTTTATGAAGAAGGCCAGCTCTGTTCTGAGGACCCTTCTAGAAACTCTGGAGATGATTTTGCGAAGAAGGATTCTTCATAAAATGAAAAACATTTTGTACAACCCTGAGCTTCCTCTTCATCAGACTGTTGTTGTACAACAGTCTGATGTGTCTTTAGTCAGAGACTTCTACAGACAGACCGGTACAGGAGATCCTTCCTGCATACAGTCATAAGTATCTACAACAGGGCTGCATTTGATACAGTTGATCACAATATTATCCTTAAAAACTTGAATATGCTATAGGGATTAAGGGCAAAGCATTAGGATGGTTAAAATCTTATTTATCTGAGAGATTCCAGCTTGTTTGTGCTAATAATAAATCTTCAAACTCCAGGGTTACTTGCGGAGTACCACAGGGTTCAGTCCTTGGGCCAAGTCTCTTTACTAAATACATGCTTTCAATTATTTTTGACCAAGACATGTAATTTAAATCCCGTATTAAAAGTGTTCTAGAGATTTCTTTTTTCACCTCTGGACTATTGCCAAAATTAGAAATATCATGTCTAGGTGTGATGGTGAAAAACTAGTTCATGGATTTATTACTTCAAGTTTAGACTGTTGTATTTCTTTACTATGAGGATGCCCACAAAATGCAGTTCAAAGCCTTCAACTGATCCAAAATGCTGCAGCAAGAGTTCTGTTGAAAATTAACAAGTGGGATCATATGTCTCCTATTTTAGCTTCCCTTGGCTTCCTTTTAAATCAAGAATTTAATTTAAAATTCTCCTTCACACATATAAAGCCCTTAATAATCAAGCTCCATCATACATCAGAGATCTGATTGCTCCATCTGTTCCAAACAGAATACTTCACTCTCAGACTGCAGGTCTACTGGTTGTTCCTAGAGTTGAATGGGAGGCAGATCTTTTAGTAATCAGGCTACCCCCCTGTGAAACCAACTCCCAGTTTTGGTCCGTGAGGTAGATACCCCCTCTATACTTTTAGGTAGGGCTCTCAACTCTCACACATTGGCCGTGTGACAGACGCATTTCACTAACTTCACACGCAACCCATGGCATTTCTCACGTATAAAAATAACAAAACCCATCTGGGCTGCGGATGATCCGTTCACAGCTCTGTCCATCCAGAGCTCAGTCTGAACCAGCTCCACTTCTTTCACAACTTATTTCTGCTGCCGTTTATGTTAACAGAGCAGAAGGAAGAGCGATCAGAGTCATGATTTTTTGGTCTTACCCAGCTGTGAAAATGCGAAGCAGGAAGCAAGGGGGAGAGCTGCTTCCAGATAAAGCCTTCATTCAAAACCAGTTATGGCTGCACACTGGATCAGAAAACATATCTGCTAACCAGATGCAGTCTAAAACGCCACAGTCTGTTTATAAGTTTTGTTCTTATTAATTCTGCTTTTTTTAACTACATGCACTGTGTTTCTGTGCCTTAACACTCTAACTGCTCATATATCCTTCCTTCCCTCGGACCCAGGGGCTTTATTCAGCGGCCAGCCTTCAAGATGTGAATAACTACGTTTAATGTCCTTCCACTCGTACCAAAATGTCCCAAATAAAATCAATAGGAGAGTCAGTAGCTGTGTTTCATGATTTGTCTTTAACGACAAAGAAACAGTGGTGCTTCGGTGGGCGTGGTACCTTGCGCTTGAATACAGGTGCGCATAATTATGTTACATGTAATTTAGGTGGCACTTTTAAGGGTAATTTTAAGGAACTGGTAACATCAGGGGCTTCAGCTCAGACTCATTATTCCTTCTCTTCCCTCTAAAGGAGCCCTTTACAATCTTCATTTACGCATTTTCCCCACTGTTTATCACTCACGCGCAACACAAGTGGGTAAATGTTTGTGATGTTTGTTTGTTTACGTTATGGCGATTGCACTGAAACAACAATTTTCCCTCTGGGATTATTAAAGTATTTCTGATTCTGATTCTGACTAAAATCCAGCAGCTGGATCATGCATAAAGATGCAGCGTGAACCCCTGTGTGCTTTAAGTGTTGCAGCTGAGGGGAAAATGTTGGACCGTATAGGCTTGATGAAACTCCGCCTCATTCACAAATGAGACCAACATGGATAAACAAACCCGTACAATCATGATAACCTGTAGTATTTTCATTGCCGGGATGTGAATTTGGTAACTCATACTGTGCCTTTTATAATCAACTAAAATATTTTCTTATCAAAGTCAGGAAAAAAAGATTTCTCTTTCAGGGTCTAGTCAGCCACGCCCCTAGCCATGCCCAAAGCCCCACCCCCACCCAACCACGCCCCTCGAAAATTAACATAAAAAGTTGAGAGGTCTGCTTTTAAGACTAGGCTCAAAACGTTCCTTTTTGAGGAAGCAAGGCCCTTGGCAGGTGCCGATGACGGTGAAGGGTTCTTGGGGGCATCGACAACTCAGAGATGCACATCTGAAGACAGACCTACATCTTGCCAAGAGCTGGGTGTCAGATGTGACCTGGAGTTGGGCGTCAGACGTGACCTGAAGCTGGGCGTCAGAGCTGACTTGGAGCTGGGCGTCAGACGTGACCTGGAGCTGTGTGTTAGACGTGACCTGGAGCTGGTGTTCAGAGCAGACCTGGAGCTTGGCATCAGACAAGACCTGAGCTTGGTATCAGATGAGGCCTGGAGCTACTGACACATCCTGGAGTCTAATTTGACCAAAAGCTTGAGGTCAGGAGCACCCAGACGTTTGGTACCCAGGACCTCTGTAGCAACCCTCACAGGAGCTCTGGTAACAGGATTCCACACAGTAACTCATTAAGTACTCTCCTGTGAAGCGGCTCTGGATCTCAAACCCAGCTCAGAATGCAGGAACTCCTGGAGGCTTTAAATGACCTGTAGAAGAGAGGAATATCTCTGGAAAATGAGGCAGAGCCGGACCCTTCTGTGTTAAAACTACGGAGACTAACAACGTGGGAGAAGGTGGGTGCAAATTGGTCCAGACGGGCGGTGGATCACGGACGGATAAGAGAGAAATTAGGGAGCTTTCAGAGTGCCTCTCCAGGAACATCTGATGCTGCAGAGCAAAACGTCTGCAGGTAAGCTACTAAGACACTGACTATTGTTCCTCTCAGAGCTGGAGTGAATCTGAACTTTTTACCTGTCATTGGGAGCTGCTTTACCAGTGCAGAGCACTATCTGTGATACAAACGAGAGGTCCTTGATGGACGTGAGGATCGCCTCTCATTTTGAAGTTTTATTTGAATTTCGGACTTGGAAGCCATTGGTTCTTGTTTTTCTAGTTAATTGTTTACCGTTTGTTGTTCTTGATGTCATGGGTAATGTCACACGAGTTTACACGGTTTGGAAAATTATATGCATTGTCTATGTCAGGGTTCTGCAGGCGGGTCTCGATCGGGGAGCCGCGGGCTTTCCCTCTCTCTCCTCTCACAGGTGGTGGCTGATGAGCGGGAGGCGCCAGGCTGCAGGTGTTCCTTATTACACGGCCGGCTGGAGGCATATATAAGCAGATCGCTGTCAGCACTACAACGCCAGAGTGTTATCCCCTGTGGTTTCGTCCCCCGCTCCGGATGCCGCTTCGGAGCCCCCGTGGTCTACAGAAGATTCCCAAGGTTTCCTGTTGATCTCTGCCCTAGCGCTAGCTAGCTGACAGCTGTCTGACCTCGCCTCCGTCAGATCCTGCTCACACTCCAACGCGCCCAGCCTCTCAGTTTCTCCGCCACCAGCTTCCCTGCAGTCCTGATGCCCAAGCCTTCAGCAGCCGCACTGCTGGACCCGTTCACCTCCTTTCCCCTGGTGGATTCCCGACACTTTCATGGTAAGCCTTCTTCTCACATTATTTATCCCAGCTCATAGTTACCTCAATAACCTCTCATTTCTCCGCAGTTGTGACCTCGCTCTGCTGAGTGTTTTCTGCATGTGGGCCAAACACGTTAAGATCATGACAGAACAACACTCTGGCCACCAGGACCCAGCAGACGCACTCAGGAGAACCCTCTCAGAACAACAAGATCAGCTGCACTGTCATGGTGTAGCTGTTTGAGCCCTCCAGGACAGCTTCAGGGCCTAACTGACCAGTTTGGCCACCTCTCCAATATGCTGCAGAGCTCGCTGTCCAAACAGACTCTGTCGTCTTCAGGTAACAAACCTAACCCTGCAACCACTTCGCCGAGTACTCATATCCGTGACGTCACCTCCCCCAATCCAGAGATTCTCCGGGAAGGTGCAGATTGTAACGGCTTTTTGTTCCAGTACTCCTTAGATTTTAACACTAGAAGTCCCAGAGAATTTCAGTTTCCTTGCAAGCCCCCCTCCCCTCTTCAAGTTTGTGTATTCACTCTACCTTGCTAACTGTCCCTATTGTAATGCAAATAACCTGTGACGGGTCCTAGTTCCTGAGCTGAGAACAGGTTATAGCCATGCTTTTCCAACAAGGCAAGGCAGAGCCTATTTATATTGTCCATTCACCAACAGACACATTTATATTGTAAAGCTCACTATGTGAAAGAAAGAACAACTTAGAGAATAATTGTATTTTGTCTTGTCTCGCCTTTTTATGTCATTCAACATTTCAGCTTAGAAAATGACAAACAGTATGACTTCAGTATTGGAGTAACATTTATTTCACCCAAGGAAAAGCACTACATATAAAGCTACAATTGTCCCATTTAGCAGTTTCCACAAACCCAAGGTGAGTCCTTCCTGCATTTGCAACAGGTATACTTTGTGCAGTGCACACAATGCTCAGTGCTGTGGTTCCTGTTGCAGAGATTGCGCACCTGGCACTGTGTTGTTTTGCCATGAGAATGTCTCTTCATCTCACAATGCTGTCACATCTTTTGTTCTTGTATTTCCTTTTCCTGCATAAACCTGTAATGAAGTTCATCTGCAAGGCGCAGATTGAATTTTCGTTGACTGTCTTTAGACTCTGTGCATTCCTGAATGAAACTGAAACACCTGGTTTTACAGCGTCAATTCATCTTGGGAATGACATATACAAGTCCTGCACAGTGGTGAGAGGGATTTTAAGCCATTCTTCTTGCAGGATAGTGGCCAGGTCATGATGAGATGCTGGTGGAGGAAAATGTTTCCTGACTCGCTCCTCCAAAACACCTCAAAGTGGCTCAATAATATTTAGATCTGGTGACCTTGCAGGCCATGGGAGATGTTCAACTTCACTTTCATGTTCATCAAACCAATCTTTCACCAGTCTTGCTGTGTGTATTGGTGCATTGTCATCCTGACACACGGCACCTCCTTCAGGATACAATGTTTGAACCATTGGATGCACATGGTCCTCCAGAATGGTTCGGTAGACCTTGGCAGTGACACGCCCATCTAGCACAAGTATGGGGCCAAGGGAGTGCCATGATATGGAAGCCCAAACCGTCACTGATCCACCCCCATGCTTCACTCTGGGCATGCAACAGTCTGGGTGGTACGCTTCTTTGGGGCTTCTCCACACCGTAACTCTCCCGGATGTAGGGAAAACAGTAAAGGTGGCCTCATCAGAGAACAATACATGTTTTACATTGTCCACAGCCCAAGATTTGCGCTCCTTGCACCATTGAAACCGATGTTTGGCATTGGCACGAGTGACCAAAGGTTTGGCTATAGAAGCCATGTATATTGACCCTGTGGAGCTCCCGATGGACAGTTTTAGTGGAAACAGGAGAGTTGAGGTGCACATTTAATTTCGTTGTGATTTGGGCAGCCGTGGTTTTATGTTTTTCGGATACAATCCGAGTTAGCACCCGAACATCCCTTTCAGACAGCTTCCTCTTGCGTCCACAGTTAATCCTGTTGGATGTGGTTCGTCCTTCTTGGAGGTATGCTGACATTACCCTGGATACCGTGGCTCTTGATACATCACAAAAAGTTGCTGTCTTGGTCACAGATGCGCCAGCAAGACGTGCACCAACAATTTGTCCTCTTTTGAACTCTGGTATGTCACCCATAATGTTGTGTGCATTGCAATATTTTGAGCAAAACTATGCTTTACCCTGCTAATTGGACCTTCACACTTATTGGTTCAATATGCAATTATTGAAGATTGGCCACCAGGCTGGTCCAATTTAGCCATGCAACCTCCCACACTAAAATGAGAGGTGTTTCAGTTTCATTGTCCAACCCCTGTATATATACACGCGCGTGTGTGTGTGCGCGCTCCGGAGGAGAGATCACACTGAAGTGACTTGAGTTATATTTTCCCCCTAGTAAATAGGGCAGGTGGTCATTATTGTATAAATATTAAAATATAAAAGCGTTCCAGCACATGCAGCAATTTTATTGTACAGATCAGTTTACAGCTGATCGCCGCGCAGGTGGCTCCGCTGTCTGAAATCATTACGGTGTTGGCGACAGTGATGACGTAGACCTAGTTATATTTAATTACAAATAGGATTTTTCCCCCTTGCTCTCAGGTAAAACACTCGTCAACAGAGAGGCTTGAGCTGAAATCGAAACTGAAGGGGTGGAATGGTTCTCCAACAACAGTGCTAATGGGGCATTTACATCTGAATAGAGATTAATGAGGTGTTAAGTAGTGTCGGGGGGACTGGAGGCTGACGAAAATTCTTGTATCTCTGGGACTTCTAGTGTTAATCGTACTCCCCACACATTCCCGCATGACAAGGCTAAAATTTCATTCAAGGAGAGCCTTAGGATGGGAAAAAGCCCACTTCCCTGACTGTCAGCAATTCGGTTGCTCATTCAGCGAGTTTGTGCAGGAGTTTAAGGCGTACTCTCTGCTGACTTGGACGTAATCTAACTATCTCACTGCCTCTGGGCGCTCAAACAGAGGAACCGACCGATCTTGGACTTCTCCATAGAGTTCCATATGTTAGCCGCTGCTGCGGATTGGGAGTCCCATGCCCTTAAGGCGGCGTTCTTCCAAGCTCTGGACGAGCCCTTTAAGGACGAATTATCCCGCCTTCAGGAACCCGACTCCCTGAAGGACCTAATCACCATCACCAAAATAATCACCGCGACCAGATTAGACAATAATCTGGGATAGGAGACGGTCGCGCCTCGAAAGGTTTATTCCATGACCGCCGGTTTCGCCCTCGGATTTCACCACGAATCAGGTTGTCTCAACTTCCCCATCGGCTCCTGAGCCCATGCAAAAAACAGGGTTCACCTTACTCCAGAAGAGCAAAAGCGACGCCGGGAATTTAACCAACGTATATATTATGTCTTGTCAGACCACTTTATCGCCACTTGTCCCGAGCGGGCAAATGACAGGGTCCGTCGTCTGTAGTGGGGAAGCCGGCGGACCAGAAAACGATCCATTCTTCTAAGACACCTCGTCTCTGCCTACCGGCCACCATCTTGTCCGCCCACGACAGCTTTAACCTCTCCGGTTTAGTCGACTCCGGTTGTGACTACAACCTGATTGAACAGTCCTTCGTTTGACAAGCCCAAATCAGGACAGAACTGCTTTCAACCCCCCTCCAAGTTTCACCCCTGGATAGGAGGAGTCTCCCCAGGGTTACCCATCGGACTAAGCCCCTCGAGTTAGTAGTTTCCTGAAACCTGGATACAGCACCATAATCCGGACATAAACTGGTCCGGGCACAGGCTCGAATCCTGGTCCCCTAGGTGCCATTCTTGTTGCCTGCAGTCTGCCGTTCCTCAAAGTCCACCCCTGGGAGCCTGGCGAAGAGAATGAGCTTATTGATCTCAGTCAGGTTCCCAAACAACACCGGGGCCTTAAACTAGTGTTAAGCAAGAGCAGGGCCAAATCACGACCTCCCTATCGGCCCTACAATTGTGCTATAGACCTACTGCCTGTTACACCGTTACCCGTCAGCCGCCTTTATAACATTTCCTGGGCCGATCGGCAAACACTCGAAAATTATATAAATTAATCCTTGGACTTGGACTCCTCAGTCCATCTTCCTTCCCACTGGGTGCTGGGTTCTTCTTCGTATGATGCGGCAGGTTCTCCGGTGGGCGTCCCGGACAATGACCCCAACATCGCAGCCTCTCTGGCTGCGCTGTGTCCCCTCAGCTGCAACACTTAATATATATATATATATATATATATATATATATATATATATATATATATATATATATATATATATATATATATATATGATCAAATAAGAGCCACTATCATTGACCATGTCATAAACCACGGGCTATCACACAGAGGCTGGTGAACGAGTACAGCCAAATATCAGCTGGGACAAAGTGGCATCTATTGTCCGTATTTTCAGAGAAACCAGCAGTTAGGATATTGCTTCTCCTACAGCAAGGTGTAAATACTGTAAAATTACCCTTTATAGTATTAGAGTGACTTTATGCCTCCAGTCTCTGGTATGTAACTGTATTTTGTCTTTCTAAGGATTCAACGTCTACCTCCCTCGGGGGGCAGAGGAAAGCTCCTGAATGAATATATATATATATATATATATATATATATATATATATATATATATATATATATATATATATATATATATATATATGCACCTGACACATATAAAATAATGCAGTTTCTGTAATTTCAACTGGTGATAGTGTTTTTTTTTTTGTCATTGTGTTATGATTGACTAAATGTTCCTGTTGGAAGAGAACATGTGTTAGTGTTTTGAATAATTCTTTAATTTTGAAACATGTTTGTAGTGTTTTGTTAGTGTATTACTGTATTTTGAAAATTTGTTTTGGAGTTTAGTTTATGATGTGTGAATTTGAACATGAAATTAACAGTTTCGCCAACTGTGTGTTTTAGGTGTGTTGGTGCGTTAAGAGTTTAGGAAACCTCTTAAATGTATTGAAAACTGTGTCATAGCGATTTTAAAAAACTGTAATTCTATGACATAAAACAGTGAAGCAATACCATGTGAATACATAAAATGAAAAAATAAAGTCCCAGTTTTTACCCTGTTCTCTCCAAAAAATACTAATAACAAACTTGACATTAACAATATAAAAAAGATGAAAGGGTCAAGAAAAGGGGTAAAGTTACCAAAAAGATTGAACTGGAATGTGAGTTAAAGGGACATCAGGAAAATTTCCTGCAAAAAGTCAGACTGCCAATTTGGTCAAACGGTCTGGCTCTGCACAGGGGATCCACAGATTTGGATGGAGAATCATAAGCTGGCACCTTTTTATATGATCTTTTCCAATTTCCAAGGTGGTCAGTCCAGTGGCTCTCAGACTTCAACTCCCACACTCAATGACGAATCATCCAACATTCCATGTGCGCTGGGTCAAGCGCTTTGTCCAGTCTCGCTTCATGCTGGCCCCCCTTTACCCATCCGACTCACCAATGGTTACCCAGTTTACACAGACTCCTCTGATCCAGAGGAAAATTACTTGGAGTGCAATATCTGGTGGAATGGGAAAGATACGGGGCGAAGGAGCACTCATAGATCTCAGCCATGTTCGTCAAAGATAAAACTTTCTGAAGGGTTGGGGTGATGATGACTTCCATCATCATCGTCACCCCAACCAGCCTAGAAGTCAATCAGGAGCCTTACCTTGAGGGAGGGGTACTGTTATGATTCTGGCCTGTCTGACTGAGAAGATCCTCTGACTCTCCTTCTATAGGTTCAAATCAGGGTGATCGGCTGCACCTTACTCTCCTCCTGCAGCAGTGCAATCAGCTCCATGGACACAACTTGGACTGCTTTCCTTCCTACCTCCCCATGTTCTTAACCCTGCCTCTTTCTTGGACCAGATCCCTGCCTTCTTGGGCCCTTTTTTTGAAAACCTGAGTATTAAAGTATGGTTCCTCTTAAGATTATTAATTTGAATTGGCTAAGGTTAAGGAATTTGGAAGTTGTTTTTGACCCACTATGCCACTGTATAGCCCTTATTTATTTATTATTTATTTATTTACTTATTTAATTTCTCTAAATACATAATATATTGACTTCTTTCAGGATGGAAGGAGCATTTTACCCACTATAACAAAAAGTGTTTCTGAACAGGATCACTAACTGTAGCTTTAAGAGAGCTGCTAAAGTGAAATAAAAATGTTAGGAGTAGTAAGGAAGACTTTTAGCGAGCCTAAACGCCCTTTCACATAGGACGCAGTGCTCGCGCCGCTGTGCTCTGAAACCCATTATTTCCAACGCCGTGCACAGCACCGAGCAAAGTGCAGCATAGCACACCGACTTGCGAGCTATGCGAATGCCGCGGTCAAATTTCAACTATGCTGAACTTTGCCTCTCCGACGTACATTCTATAGAAACCTTTTTCTTCAGCCAGGAAGACCAGTGCTGCACCCCATGGCAAGCACAGTGCACACCGTGTCCTATGTGGAAGGGCCAAAAGAGTGTCTTAAGCAGGGGACATTGTGTAAAAGGAGAGAGATCATTGACCTAAATAGTGGAGGAAATGAGCACATAAACTTCAACAATCATACAATTATTAAATAAGATTACCTTTATCATCCCCACAGGGGGGACTTAAATAATTTCAGCACACCAATAGATTAAATATGCAGCTCTAGTAACCTAATTTTGAGGATAAATAAATAATTGGAAAAATAGTGAATAATCATAAACAGAAATTGGAGAAAGGTACAAAGACGAAAAAATTTATATTTACAGAAAACACTCTTAATAATCAACATTTTTGAAGAAATGGAAAAAAGTTGCAGAAACATATATACATAAATACACACTCTGGACAAGATAAAAGAGGTGAGAAATAATTTTCTGTATTGTGCATAATTAGTTCAGTAGCCTAAATGGTCATATGAAGTTTGCTTGTGTGATGGCATCTCTGCTCTAGCTTTTGATTGCTGAACGAAGTGCTTCTCACTTCCCAAGACACAGAGAAATAAGCACATTAATAATTTTGCCACATGCATCCACTTTAAACAAGCAAACAACAAAAAATGCTGACGGGTGAGTGCACATTAATTTTTATTAGGTGATGTACAAAAATTACCAGTATCACAATTAAACATAACAAGCACCTTATTTACATTCGTAAATAAGGTGCGTTGAAACATTTTGGTGCTGTGTGACTATTTAATTTAGCTAAGTTTCATCATCATGCAACACGTTTCTAACTCCAGTTTAATCGGTTAACTTTTCTGTTGGATTACTAGGAGTGCATTTGAGTGTCCTACTTACTGGTACGTCTTCTGCTGACGGATGCTTCTGTATTAGTTGACCCCAGGGGCTGTGACATAATTTCCGGTTCAGTGAATACTTTTGTGAAGTCAAATCAATATATCCAGTAAATGTATTAAACTCTATGCAATTACGCACAATGAACTTTTATTAAGAACTTTTATTTTGAACTTGACTTTGTAAAGTGCCTTGAGATGACATGTTTCATGATTTGGCGCTATATAAATAAAATTGAATTGAATTGAATTGAAATTGAATTAAGGGTCATTGTTTTTCTGATTTGATCTCATTTATAGCCTTTTTATAGAGTCTTACAAATTCAGGCTAGCATGTCTAGTCGAAAAAAGCTACTACCTTGTCATCTAGTACTTTTTGGTATGCGCATTCTGTGCTCTGATTGGAGAACCATGAGTTGTATCACCAAGACGCATGTTACCATTGGATACTGATTTTCACCCACTTGCTACACTGGTTGGGGAGGGCAAACAGATGTTGTTGGTAAGATCTGACGTCTCAGATGCAAAACATAAAAGTTTATAGCTTTTTTTGGATCAAAAGACACTTGAGAAAATGTACAACATACTCTGATCTCAAAGGGTTAATTATGTCTTTAATGTTCTGTTTTTTGATATTATTATTATTATTATTATTATTATTATTATTATTATTATTTGTAAAAGGTGCTATTTGAATTAAACTTACTAACTTAAATACTACCTACATACATTTGACTAGACTCTCTACAACAACAGGACCATAATGTTCCTAGCTTCCTAACTCATTGTGGAGAACGTTATGAATAACAAGCTGTCTTCAAGGCTCGACAATTCGCCTTTTTGTGCATCCTTTACAAGGTAGGTGTGATAAAGTTTGGCTTCGTACTCATTGAAAACACTACCTTATGCAGTCCTGCAGGCTTTTCAAAGTTTTGTCTTTCAAGTTTCCAGGCCTACTGTGGACTTTAATTGTAATTTAGATTGTTAGCAGGGCTTGTTTGATTTGCTCAAGTGGAGTCATGTGGGCATGAGACCTTCCTCCTCAAATGAATAATTTTAACAAATGATTAATCTAACAGTTCCACTGGTAAATTAACAGTGGAACTGGAAGGTAGGAAGGTAGTTAGATTGGCAGGGCCGATCTAACTACCCTTAACTAACCTTAATTTATCACTACCAGTTGTAGTGGCCCCCATAGTGTTGATATAGGCCAACACACAACCCAAGTTCAAGGGCCATTAAATGTTGCTTGGGGTATTATTTTATTTATTTTTAGATTTTATCTATATTGTAGCCAAATGCCCTAGTCTATGAGATACAAATATTTATAAGTCAGTTACCCTAGATCTGATCAGTGGTGATGACGTCCTTCTTTGTAAGGAGAGACTCAAAACTCAAAGCAGAGCACAAGATAGTCTTATCTTAATAATAAAGTACCTTGTTAATTCCAGGTGTGTCTGTGCGTGCGTGCGTGCGTGCGTGCGTGCGTGCGTGCGTGCGTGCGTGCGTGCGCGCGCCAACACATCCTGCACCTCCTGATAACAATAATAGCTCTGTGGAGGGTACGTACCACTACATCCCTTGATAGAGATACAGAGAGCAGGAGCAAGAATACAGAGCACAGGAAAAAGGAGGTCTGATTTGAGGAGTGTGCCTCACACCCTCCTGTGGGTGCACCCTTTCCTTCGGGTGCCCCTCTACTCTCTCTCTTCTCCCGTTCCTTTCTTCTTTACCACTCTGATGTAATCCAAAGGCCTCCACAGGAGCAGCTGCACAGCGAACCAGCCTTCCCTCCTTCCCTCTCCCTTTCTCTAAATCTCTTTCTGTCTTTTCTTTGCACTTTCAGAGGCATGTGAAGCGAGGCGAGGTGAGGGAGAGGAGGGCGCTCAGACACAATTGGGGTCTTTTTCTGTCCTGAAAAAGGGAGCTATCGCCTCACATCTCCTTCTGTCGCCCCTCTACTGTACTATATTGAATGCCGGTGGATGGGTGAATGCAGCAGCACAGTGTCTTGATGTGCTCAAAGACAAACATAGAAAAAGCTGTACACATAAGTACTAAATCCAGACAGCACATTTCTGAGCAACCTTATGGAATGCTGGTTTTATATGAAATTATTAATAGAGATATAACAAAATACAGGTATCTGGATTATCCAGGTTGTTGAAATTTATCTCAAAATACCTGTTTTTATGGCTCAAAATAAAGAATGTCAAACAGCCAGGTAGAAGAAAAATTCTCTGCAAACTATGTATAATTAAGTTTTGATGCAATTTTGTTGTCTGCATATAAATGAGGTAATGTTTGTATGATGTTATGCTATGCTAGCTGTCCCTATAGCAGGCATCCCCAAATGGCAGACCTCGGTCTGAAAGCGGGCCGAGTGATGGCTCTGTCCGGACCTGGGCCCAATCGGATAAATTCACAAACATAGAAAAAAAAATTCCCGGCACAGAGCTCAGCAGAGACGCAGGTGGTGTGGTTTGGAGCGTACCTCTACTCCAGTTACTGTGACAATAGCGTCACTCAGTTTATCCAATCAAATCTTTCTTTGCCCTACGCAGCCAGTGAGTGAGCTCAGAAGAGCAGAGCAGAAGAGACAGACGACCACACGGGTCGCTCGAAAAGAAGAAAACTTGATGCAGAAAATTGCTGTTTTAAAGATGAATGGACAGATAAATGTATGGTCAGTCTTCTGCGTGCACATCCAAACATAGGTGCATCATATGCTCTGAAAGGGTTGCATTCACTGTTCCCTCCAAGCTGCGTGCATGTGCAATTGTGCACTGCATCTGGATTCAGCGCATACAGCAACTCTAGGCAGCGCAGAAAATGAAATCCAAACTAAACTGTAAACAAAATCCATCCATCCATCCATTTTCCAAACCGCTTAATCCCTCATGGGGTCGCGGGGGGTGCTGGTGCCTATCTCCAGCGTTCACTGGGCGAGAGGCGGGGTACTGTAAACAAAATAATAAACCAAATTATTTTGTACCATTTTGCAATTCTGGTGAGACGGTGTTCCAAGGTCCCACTCTGTGTGCAGCAGGTGCTGAGCGCACCACTGATTGATGGGTGGGGCAGACGCCTTTATAATTGAAATGGTAGTGGTGTGCGTTTTTTGTTATTCCTGCTGCATGTCAGCGGTTTGTGTGGCTGTGTTTTTGGGATCTGTGTATCAGAGGTCTTAAGTGCTGTTTTCCAACCAATTTGGTTGACTTTCGAGCGCTACACCTGTTGTTTGTTCCTAGAAAGCTGTTGCTCTGCTGCCGTTATCAGAACCTGTTTTTGAAAAAAAAAACAGCTCTGTTTATATGTTTCTTATTTTATGAGCGTATGCCTGAGGACTACAACAATATATATAAATAACTTGTATAGCACTTTATCAAGTCCGACGACCCCAAAGCGCTTTATTCTGGTCAGTCATTCACCCTTTGACACACATTCACAGCCTGACAGTAGTATTGCTGTAATTTGACTCTTTTACTAAGCCATGTAACTTGTTATAATCTCAGGTTTTGGACAGGTATGATACTGGTGTGGCCTCAGTGTGCATGTGTGATGTTGCTCACAGTTTCCAGTGAATGCTCAGACACATGACAAATTAGGGGCAACATTGGAGTTGGCAATGTGAAGCGCCATTAAGTAATGAAGCACGGCTCTTTTGAGCAAAGTTATACCAGGGTTTATACAGGAATGAATACCTGATTTCATGCTTTTTAATAGTCTTTTAATGCTCTTAGAAATAATTTTTAAGGCCATAAACAAGTGACATCAACCATGACTCATTTTTTATATATATATATATATATATATATATATATATATATATATATATATATATATATATATATATATATATATAAAATCAGTGACGTGCGGTAGGGTTAATAGCTGGTGAGGCACTGACGTCATCAGAGTCAGATTTCCAAATATATACACTCTACAGAGTAGACTCATTGCAAAGTGCTGAAGGAGACTGATTGAGCCAAATCAAATCACCAAGAGACATTAAAGAAATATTGATTCTTTGATAAAAAAAATAAAACTAAATCATTTGTCATTTGATTGGTAACAGTTTATGAGTCATGATGGATTTCTGCATTTGTAACACATTTAAAAACTATAACCCACATTACACACATTTCATTACAAAAACAAAACATGAATAATTATTGCTGTCTTACCTCTATTTATAAATGAAGTCCATGCAGCGCTCTTTCTGCACAGAAATTTCGATTTCTGATCACTTTACGGTAAAAGTTCTCTTTATCTTCTTCAGATATAAACCTCTCTCAGTCTCAATGGAGATCACTGCCAGGGAGGAAAGCCTTCCTTGATCCGTCCCGTTCCGGCTGTATGTTTTGAGTCTTTTTAGTGCTTTACTTGTTTAGCATAATTCACTGATAAAACATCCATAACTTGCTGTCACTCTACAGTTTTGGGACCAGGAGCAGTGCCCCTTGAGCGTCCCCTGCCTAGAGGCCAAGGAACTGCCGGCCTCACCTACAACCCGTTTGTCGGTTATGATCACCCAGCAGCACGAAAACATGTTACCTGCACACAGTTTGATGACCAAAACACAATAAGCTATCCACATACATTAAATTGTGGAAAATCAGTTCATAGCTGTTTGAACAATTGAATTTATGATCTAGAGACAGGAAGATGCATTAACAGAATGGAAGCCAGCGCAGTTAACATGGGATTGCGCAATCCCAGGGGAGGCCAAGCTTGCTGCGGCCTTACCGGCTTCGCTATCAAGCGCCACTAAGGATTTACATGAAAAATAGCGAAAATTGATTTAGTTATTTTTTTATAAACTTGACAGTCAAAGGACCTCAGTTAAGTCAGTTTTATCATTTAAGGAACTAAGCAAAAGTAAAACCAAATCCTTCAAGGCAAAAATATGGAAACCCTACTCCAAGCCTTCATTTCATCATGGCTGGATTAGTGTAACTCTCTTTATCTCTGAATTGGTCAGTCCTCACTCAGATGTCTGCAGCTGGTTCAAACGCTGGTGCACACCTTTTAATGGAAAAACATAAAAAGAGCACCTTACCCCATGCTGGCCTCCCTTCACAGGTTGCCTATTTATCTTAGAGTTCAGTTTAAAGAACTTCTGTTTGTTTTTAAGGTTTTAAACAGCTTTGCCCACCTTACTTAAATTAGCTTCTCCCTCACCTTTACACCCCTGCTTGCTCATTCATGTCTGCTGACCAACTGCTCAGTCATTCGCAGTTCTAAGCAGAAGCTTAGAGGGAAGAGGGCCTTCTCTATTGGGGCCCCTAAGTTATGGAAAGACTTACCTTTGTACATTTGACAGGCCCCTCCACTGTCCAGTTTTAAAACATATTTCCACTCATTGGCCTTCAACTTTACTGAGATTTTATTTCTCAACTTTTCTTGGTACTCGTATTTATGCTGTGCCGGCTGGTTCTATTATTTTATATCAAGTTTTTATTATTATTAGGGTTCCAAGCCCGCAGCGCAGGCGAACAGCTATGCCGCTCGTCTGCACTGTGTGCAGAGAACCCTATTGTTTTTCGTCTGTTTTTCCATTATTTATTATTATTAATTATTATTATTCTCCGCTAAAATGCGTTGTGTGGCCCATGCGGACTTGTAACGAATCTATTGAATCAAGTATCTAAGTACAGGATTTGCACCGCTACTCAAACCCAGAAATTCAGACCCCTCAACAACTAGGGGGCGCTATAACAAAGGACAATGCGTTTCGGTCTGTAACCACCAAACTTCATATCAATTTGTTTATTGGATGATTCTGCAAAATAAAGGGAATTGGCACACCTTTCGTTTCCCAGCTACTTTTCGCGCTACATGGCTACAAAGGTCAAACCTTTTTTGTTAAACTCCTCCTACATTTTTTGCGCAATCCACCCAAAACTCCATATATAACCGTGTAATGAACAAATAAAAAAAGTTAACGCGGCAGATTTTTTTATTTTGACTTTTTCGAAAAGTAATGCTAAAATAAGTGATTGTTAGGTAGCTAGCTCTAAATGTAATTGCTGGTTATTCTAAAACTATAACAGCTTTTAACATGTCCTTCACAAATCATAGTCCAAATAAGATTTTGCACTCGTGACCCACGTTTGAGAATTGTTCATCACTGGGGGGGGGGGGGGCTGTGATGTCAAGAAATCTACTACGCAAGAATGGCTGATTGGATTTTTACAAAACCTTCTTTATTCCCTTCTAGTCATATTCCTGAACTAAAGTATTAAATATGGTGATGATCGAAACAAGTGGGCAGGGCCTATTTCCAAAAGTGTGAAAAAACTTGAAAACAATAAAAATTCATCTAAAATCAATGTTTTCATGTAACAAGCTAAGATTTTCAGGATGTATTCCTTGAATAAGGTGTAACAATTCTCTAACTGCATATATTTAAGTTTTTGAAAGTTCCGCACTCTGTTTTTTTTAAAGTTTGTAAAATGAAGAAATCTATGTATTTTCCACAAATATTGGCCAATGCCAATAAAAATGGCCTCTATTTAAGCACATGCAGACTATACATGGATTTCAGTTTGGTAAATATCCAGGCTATTTTGACCTATTTACAAGACATTGAAAATTACATGTACAAGACTATAAAGTTTAATGTTTTTTTTCTCTAAAATATCTTTCTCAATGGCTTAGAAAAAAAAATTAAGTGCTTCGAGAAAACCACCCTTGGACATCCCTGAATATTTTCAGAATTTTTGAGCAAACCATTGATTTTTAGTGATTTTTTATTATTTATTTGATATAAACATTTTGTAAAGATGGTGCTTTGTTGCCATCTAGCGGCAAATATTTTCTATGCACAATACTTGTCTGGAATAAATCAATTGGTTTCCAATGTATCAATTGCTTTGAGAAAAGGATATCATTGACAGCAAAACACTGCTGTTGTATGATCTTCATCTAACAACCCAGACCTTTTGAAAGACCTCTTAAATTAGGATATGGGCTACAAGTTTTTGAAACCAATTACCTGTATTTTGGCAAGGTGTTCAGAAGGACGTTATGGCCATGGTGAGAACTCTTGAAATTCCCACGTTCTTCATATAATTTTCTTCTGCTGATTTACGCTGGCCACAATTTATGGAAGCATTTAAGTTTACAGATAATATGATAGTATTTACTAACATTGCTTAAATGAGGGCTTTTGAATGTCAGCAAATATTAACACAGGAAAGCTAAATTGTCGTGACAGCAGTGCCCAGCTATGGTACAACACTTAGCCCTCTAGGCTGCCATTTATTCACTCTTATCTACATTTGGTATCATTTATTTTTTAATTAAAGATGATTTTTACAAGTTTATGTGTGTATCAGGCAAATTAATCCAGTGCCACTATAGCCCTTAGACTCAAAAAGGTTGGTGACCCATGGTACCAACCTTTTTGGCAGGAGGACACAATATTGGAGAACTGCTATGGTGAAATGCATTGTATAGAAAACCCTAACCCTAACCGTGTGGGATCACAAGTGAATCTGTGAAAAATTTCTGTTATCCTGCAAAACATAAATTCAAGATCCATTCCAGATGCATGTTGGTTTGGCTGAGCAGGGGGAGCCGGCATGTTCAAAGGGGCAGGGCGTGGGTGGGCTTGGAATCCGTTAATAACTGCTTGCAGTTCTACTTTTTATTATTATTGTTGTTGTTGTGGTTGTTTTAAATTGTTGAGTGTTTAGCTTAGTCATTTTATTAGATGCTATCTCTTATCTGATGTATTTCTGATGTTTGGTACTTTGTTTTATCTCATGTTAAAGTGCTCTTTAAATGATGATGACGATGATTATGATTAGAATAAACTTTTGCATCACCTCCCTGAAGCTGGAAAGAAAAGAGACAAAAACATTTTTCACACCTCACTTATTAACTCTTACACAGTAAAAAACAAAACATGAGAGGAACATTCTTCAGCAAGCACTATGATTGAACTGTGTTTAGTCCCAGATCATTTGATTCTTCACATAAATTCACAGCCACTGGCCTGTTGCTCCTCTCCATGAATCCATAGTCAAAAGTTAGTATTCTCAAATTCAGTTCCTCCAATGTAATGTGTTCTTTAAGATACTCAAACAAAACTTGTACTGGCCAATACCTTCAAAAATGTTGTGCACAACATCAACTGAGAAGTTTTCAGTTGTGTGAAAAAACATAAACAAATTTAAAATACATGAACGCTTTACACCAAATATATAAAGGAAGAGAGGGATTGTAAGACATGTCTTGGCAGTGTGCAGTGTCTATTTCTTTGGTGCGCAGCACTATTTTGGAAGAATCTTCGGAAAATTCTGTTTGGAAGGCATCTTTTTCAGCCAAACAGAACCTGCAACAATATCTTGCACTGAAAGACTCAACCAGACCAAACAAGCTATGTAGGCCTAAATTATCCCCAGTAACCTGCACAATACTTCCAAGAACATGGCAACCGTACAGTGGAATAAAAACTCCATTTGTTTCCAAAACTCTAATGTCTTTAACAATAGGTGCAAGAATTTCACAAAAGCCATACCGTTTAACATCTTGTGCATGAAACAAGGCAGAAAGGTGTATGTTAGCCAAAACAGAATTCCATTTTGGAGAGAAGTTACGTAATGTAAAATATATTGCACCCAATTTGTAAATACCTCGTTTTGAACCAAGAAGGTTTGCTACATCAAAATCATCATAAAACATCTGGATTTGCACAGAGTGCTTTTCAGTTGAAAACAAAGAATGACCCTTAAAAAAAGATCCATCATAAATATCTTTAAGTGTTGAGTCATCAAAAGTTGAGCTTTTCAACATTTCGGTATAATATGGACTTTTAAATATTGACTCCAAAGTAGATAGAATTGGAACATACATGAACTTGTCTTGAACTACAACCTGATCATATGTTCCCGTCTTCTTATTTCATCTAGTGTCAAATCTTGATCCAATTACATATTCAATTGGTTTTACAGTTTCCCACTTGCCTGACTAAAACTTAGATCTTTTGTATTCCGAGTTAAGAATAGTGAAAGAATTCTCAAGTTCTTCAAAACATGCTTCAACGTTCTTGCACATTACAGTGTCTCTTTCACTGCTAAATACATTCTTTATTACAGTTTCTTTAGCGTGATGTTGGATGTCTTTTAGAATCTCTTCCATGGAAATCACAACATAATTCACCAAACTTTGGCCTGCAGCCTCCATATCTGAAATTACCGATGCTCAACTATTTACAATGTTTGTTGAAGATAAATCTGTGTCAACTTCTAAAGATTCAGTCACCATTTTAACATCTCTGGCATATGTTGTGGCCAGAACATTTTTGTAAGGTGAAACTCCCCACCTTCTACAGATTCAAATGAACCACTAAGATGACATCTATTTAGTTGCTTTCTAAAACCAGAAAAGCTACCAAAAGAACGTGAACATCCTACTTGACCACATTTAATATGGAGAGTCCTGCCAGAACAAAGGCCATGGATTAGTTTAAGGTGCTTAACAAGGCTGTTTGGTGTGTCACTGTCACATTTGCAGATGAAACATTGCATTGTTTGATGTCACACTAATGGAGCATTCTTGCTCTCAACTCTGCAACTCTGTAGCCTCGTGAGACCATCCTGATCTCGCGAGCTTTCAAGGTTTCACTCGCAGATCAGTCTGGCTACTCTCCGTTAAAGAAAATTTGGAGCCGTTCACCAAACGAACGTCCAATCAGCGTTGGCTTTGAGGCGGGTTGAGGTGTGACGCAACGAGAAGCACGACAGTTCAGTCTTAAGAACATGGCGGCTTCAGCCGATGAAACTAGCGTTAGCGTGGCTGTCGAGCAAGTTTTATCGGAATTACAGAGTATTTCTTTGCTGAGCTAACGAGCCTTTACCTGCAGCAGCAAGAGTAGCTTGGCTTGTGGTTGTGTTTTTGTCGTCGCTCTGTTACGAGCGACGACGAAGCATGTTGACGAGTACGTCATATGCTTCGTTGATCTGATTAGCTGATTGGCCTATGTTGGTGATAGACGGGCCAAATAAACCAACCAGTATTTCCCCCCCTTTCCAAAATTACTTCAACGGAAGGTTTCCAGATGGATATGCGAAGCAAATCTATCTGGCGGAGTCAGGTTAGCAACTCTGGGAGTTTCCTTTGTTTCTCTGACATCTTTGTTGTAAACAGTTGTTTGGACAAAGGTGAAGAAGTTGGTCAATGGAGCACTGTATGACGTACCAAACAAATAATGGGCCGTAAAGAGCTCATCAAGAGCTCCAACTGAACATGTTGCCCTACATGGAATAGCATAGTTGTCAATCACAATGAAGAATGTGTGAATACTGCTTTGGATGGATCCCTGGGCAAGGAGGTAGGGTTGGGTACGTTGCGTGATCTTGTCAACATGCAGCTGTACACTGGTTCCAACCTACATTAAAAAATTTAAATAAAAACATGACAAAAGTATTTAGTGACAAATTTCTGAATGAAGATCAGACAGAATAAAAAATTTGAATTTTAAAAATGAAGAGACTGAATTATGCATTTTTATCATTAAACAACTGTTTAGCAGTACCTCAAGAAATCTGATGAGGTGATCCACTGCTTGAGATGCAGACATCTTACCCTGCCTCTTTCGTTCTTGTGCAGATGTTGGTAGCAGATGCAGCAGAAGCAAAATAGCAGACATGTCACTATCCCAACCTACAGACCAAATGCTTTAGGTTACCATCATCCCACTAACATATGAATTTGTCACAATTGCATAGAGGACCAACATACCATTCTCAGCTTCAGCAGCCAACTCTGCATTCTGCAATAAATTCAAGAGCTCATTGGTGGGTACCAGGCCATGGCTTTTCTTTATAACCTTGGATTTGAGACTGGTGGGCCACTTCTCCAAAAATTTGTTGGCTGTGCCTTCGCCAAACAGGAGTCTGAAATCTTGTTCTATCTGAAATGCATAAAGCATTTCACACAGTGATAAGACGGTAAATGGCCTGTCTCTGTACAGTGCTTTATGAAGTCCAGAGGACCCCAAAGTGATTTACACCACATTTAATTACACCACATTTAGTCATTCACACACTGATGCTGGTGAGCTACATTGTAGCCACAGTTGCACAAGGGAAGACTGACATAAGCAATGCTGCCATGTGCTTGTGCCACCGGGCCTTCTGAACACCACCAGCAGGCAAGGCGGGTAAAGTGTCTTCCCCAAGGACATAACAATTTAGAAAGAGTTGGGGTTCAAACTGGTAATACACACGTTACAGGACAAACTTAGACTTAGACTTAGACTTCTATGAATGTTGCCACTGAATATTTTAGTAGTGTAAGAGATAAAGTTGTCTTACCAGTCCTGGGGTGTCCAGAAACCGTGGAAAGACAGAGAAGACCTTTGCTGCTTTCTTTTCATCATTGACCATTGAATGACGGTAATAGAAGGTAGCCTTCATCTTCTCACGGACAGTGTCGTCATCATCATCAGAGTGTTTCAAAACAGCAATAGCTGCTTCCACTTCCTCAACTGACAGCACTTTTACAGCAGTGAAAACCCTGGATTGACGGCCTGGATTGATGGCCTGGTCCACCACCTAAAACAAACAAAAAAAAAGTTTCTTACTCCAAGCCACAGATTTTTTTTTTTTTTTTTTTACATATACTCACTATTGAGAAAACTTACTTTTAGGAGATTTGCTACCTGAGGCACCCCTTTCCTCTGCAGTTTTTCTTTGAATGGTCTTTAAATGCCATGCAAGGTATCCTGAACCGCTCTCTGGGTCATAGTAATGCTTCTATGTCAATAAATTCAAGCAGACTTACCATTCCGTAAACATCTTTGAAGATAAATATATGTATGCTTAATGTTGCTAAGACCCTTTTACTTACATATCCATGCTTTGAAAACAGGTCCTCCAAATAGGGAAATAGGGCAACGATCCCCTGAGCATACATAACTCTGACCCTTTTAGGAGGGGATGATCTGATATATGATGAAACAGTGAGTCACTAAACTGATGTTTGAAAAAATAATAAAAAACAATTCAAAACCAAAATGTTTCCTTATAGTCTAAATGTATGATTCTTACCCATTTGTTTCTGTCATTGCATCCGTAAGGATGTTTATCATCTGTCTTCTGGTTGCATCTGTCAAGCATGTAGTTCTTGCATACTCTTGCATGATATGCTCACCACCGGGCTTTGTTGTCAAGATTTTTTCAATCAACTTCAATTTCAAAGAAGAAAAATTTAAAAACTCTTGAACCACCACTTACCGCTTTCGCCTCATAACTTATGTGACATCGTCTTTTAGGTTTACTTCCTTCAGCAGTAGCTTCTTCTTCTGATGGGTCACATGTTGTGAAATTCAGAATGATAGTATCATCAGTTGCAACTGAAGATGATGATGATAGAACAGCACCTGCAAAAAGTAAAGCAACAGCCTGTTTAGGAGAACTATAATGCTCCCAAACCAGCTCCTAAATTAAATTAACATTGGTGAATTGTTAGTGATTACCAGGATCTTCTTTGTTGCTCAACATAACTCGAAAGTGTCAGGGTTCTCTGTGTTTTGGCTGCTCTAACTCTACTCCTCAGGTGTGTCTAGTTGGCTGAGGAGGCGTGGTCCACACCTGCAGCTCGCTGCAGGCGGCTTCCTCTGGCGTCTTAAGCAGAGCGCTGACAGATGGAAGACGCCGGAGCCTTAACCAGTCGTGGTACGACGTGGCCTCAGTCCCAACTCTCGGAGACCAGCTTGTGAGTTTTTTTTGTTACTCTTCATTTTTGGATTAATTTTTGAACCTCTCTGTTGCTTCAGATTTTGGTGCTTGGATGCACTCACCTGTCTTGACGTCTCGTCCGAAGAAACAGACCAGCGGAACCTGCCTGCTCAGATTTTGCTCTGGCGCTCCCCTCATACTTCCTGGAAGTTACCCAGCGAGACCTGAGATCCCCTCTCCCGGGTTCTGTTGGTTCTGTGTTCACTCTGGTCAATCCATCTGTCAACCGTTGCCGATGAGGCTCGCTCAGGATTCCTCGCCAGCTACATCAGCCGCCCTCAGCCACTAGCCGCCTATCTCCAGCAGAGTAGTATCATAGAGTTCTCCTGACACTACTTCTTCCCAGTTAGGTCCGCCCAGCCTAATGGTAAGCAGCGCTACTTCTAGCAATTCTCCGGGTTCTTCCTTCAGAGTACTCACTCACTCTCTCTTGCAGACTTTCCAGCCGTGACGTTCTGACCCAGCCGATTCACCTGTAGTTCCGTCCGTAGACCTGCCTGTTTTCCAAATAAAATATCTTAAAACTGTGCATTGCCTCCCGTTCGTATCTGCATGTGGACTCGTCACCTGAAAACCATGAAAGAAAGGTTCCAGGTGACTGATTCACTATTTCTTCAAAAACATCTACATTAACTTCTGTATCAGACTGGTTATACACCTTCAGATCTTTCTGTCTGCCTTCTGGAAAGCTAAATTTCAGGCACACTAAAGAAATATATATATATATATATATATATATATATATATATATATATATATATATATATATTAAAGAAGTGAAAATAAAAACATTTACTGCTGATAAACAAAGGGTGAGTAAGTAGAGTAACCCATCTAATTTTACAAAATGCCAGTGAGTTCAATCCAGTACAACATTTTAATACATGTTAAAGTAAAAGTCCGGTCATAATCAGAATTGAAACTGCTGAAAGTATCTTAAATCCTCCCCCTTACCGACAAACAATGTTCCCTCTAAGCTGCGCATGTGCGCAATCGTGCACAGCATCTGGCTTCAGCGCGCACTGCAAATCTATGCTGCGCAGAAAATAAAATTCAAGCTGAACTCTAAACAAAATAATAATAAACCAAGTTATTTTGTACCATTTTGCAACTCTCGTGAAATAGTGTTCCACTGTTTGAATATGCTTATTATTATTAATTATAATTTGCTATTACAATTTAAGTAATAAGTCATTCAACTCAAAATTCCGCTATAACAAAATATAGTTCAAATGGTGGTGATGTAAGGCTAGGAGCTTGTAATGATTTATACTATTAATGCATTAATTAATTAGCTGTTATGAACTCATTTATGCTGGAATAAATGATCTGGTCAGATTTTAACCGAAGAGGTTTATCCGGCAGACTGTGAGAACCCCAATATAACTGCAATTAGAGTTTAAATCCTTATTCCTTATCACCAAGCCAATGATAATGTCTCTAAGTTAATATCAGATGTTAACTCCGATAGGAGGTTAGCTCTGAATTCTGAATAACAATGCAACATGAATTGAATTGAACACAAAACAATTTCTATTCCACAGTTGTTGTTTTATTAAACCAAAGCAATTCCCTGTTACAGTAATTCTCTGATTCAACAACCTTGGAATTCTACTCACTACTAAACTAAACATGCAAACTATATGTGGAAATAAAAGTCAAAGGGAAAATGGATTAAAATGAGAGGAAGCAAATCTTAGTTCAGCTCACGGTTGTTTAACACCACATTCAAAACATCAGCATTTGACATAGCAGCATTGACAGCTTTGAGAGTCCCACTGGACGCTTTGGTGTTTTACAAAACTAGTTTAGCTAAGCTACATACAGTTCGGTCATTCGACACCCTCCCAAGATGGCGGCTATGATGACGTATGCTCTGCACCCTTGCGTGATGCGTGAGGGGAAGTCCTAATGACGTAACCACGCTTACGCTGATGGGGTAATGCCTCGCTTCGAGAGGGCGCAGTTAACCAATGAGTTTAAAGGCATACTATGCAAAATTTTTCAGTTAATTAATGTGTTCCATACCGTTTTGGATGATTAAATGAGTCATTTCAGGTCGAACAAAGGTTTTCTCGGCCGCCCCGGTGGTCTGTGGAGGAAATACCGCACTTGCAATTGCAAGAGCCCTCGGCCCGCACCCACAGGCTCAGAAGTCTTGTGCAAGACAGCGAGAGTCGGTCTTGTTTTACGGCGAGAACTCCATGTGTTTTTGCCCTGCCATTCACTATATGCTAGCGCGAAAGCAACAACAGAGAACCGCGTGTTAACGTCAAATAAACATGCAAGCATATCGAGTTTTTTATTATTATTAATATATATATATATATATATATATATATATATATATATATTTATTTTTTTTATTTTTTTGAATGTTGGCGAGGCGGTAGCGTGGGTTTGGCGAGGCGGCCGCAGCGGCCACCTCGCCAAGATAGCGCTGCGGGAAACCCTGATGTTCATACTTTCACTGTGTTAGTCACTGTTTGTACTGCCGTTTTTTTTTACTTTTCGTTGCGTTCGCCTGTCTGCTAAGCTCAAAACAACCGCGCCTGGCTTGACGGAGAAACCAGAACAGCTGAGCATCTTTATGACAGTGCACTTTTACTTTCGACCTCTCGGGGGAGCCTCGCTGGAAAATCAACCCCGGTTGCATAGTATACCTTTAAAGAAAAAACGCAAACTAGGTTTCACACAAAGCGATCGCCTCCGCTGATAAGGAGAGCAGAGAGAGAGTGGGAAAGATGGAAGAAGATGGGAAAAGAGTTACAGAAGGACCCGCAGCTGGGTCTTTACGAATTACAAATCAAACACAGCAAAAATTGTAAAAAAGGCATGCACACACATAGAAAGATATTCAACGGTTAAAAACACTCCGCCTTGGAGTAAAAAGCATTAACCTAACCTCCTAACACCTGCCCAGGCACATCTGAAACACCCTGTGGGTGAAAAAGAAATAAAAGGGGAGAACCCCGTTACTTTGAGGTGCCTCAGGGCTGTTCTGGAGCGCTCCGAGTAACAAGGCTTCCTGAAGGCGTCCTGACGGCTCAGCTGTAGGCAGGAGCGGGCAGCAGTGAGGACGGGATGAGAAAGCTCCTTCGTCTCTTCCTCCGGGCTTACAGTCGCTTTGTTGGCCAAACAAACACGGGGCCCTCTTTAGATCACTGGGAGATAAGGCGGCTCCTAGTCTTTTGATCAGAGGGAATTTAAAAAGTACTTCTTTTAAGTCGACCTCCTGTGAGCAAATACAGGGAATGGAGTCTGTGTCGGCAATCTTTGGTCCAGCAAAGAGTTATCGAGCACGTGGAGTGGGAAGGGGGGGTGGAGTAGCGGCTGCATGCCTTCCCTTACTGGCTGAATGCCAAGAAGAAGAAAGATTTCGGTCTGTTGTTGGGTTTTATAGTCATCACCCTGGCAACCTTATCTCGATCGGCGGCCATTTTTGGGCCATGTTGCATGACGGGAGTTGGTGGCCATTTTGACCACATTGCATCATGAGAAATGCAGTTCATCACGTTTGAACATTGAACGGTCCTGCTCTGTGAGCGGCAGGTGCTGATTGGAGCGCACCACTGATTGGTGGGTGGGGCAGACGCTTTTCGGTTAATTTGTTGTGCAGGACTTAAAACAAAAACTAAGCCAGGACGCAGATTTCAGTTTCACCTTCGCGAAGGGAGAGCAGGTGCGCCCGCCGCATCTGCGGGCCGCGACTCTGACTCTCACTCTCACTCTCCCTCCCCTTCAGGCTGGTTTTATTAAATTCAAGAAAAAGATATTACAGAGTCACACAATGAATGACTCACACACCTTATCGCTATCTTACTCCCTAATAACTATCTTCTCTTGTTTTCTCCTGCTGTGTGTGAACTGGAGTTGTTGTTCTTTCCCACTGCCTAGGAACTGGCCTTGAAACTCTCTCCTGATACTTTTGCTCATAAACAGCACATTTTACCCTCATCCATTCCCATTCTATTCCTCTGAGAAACAGAGATGACATTTACATGTTACATTTTGGTGCAAAATGAATTTCTTTTAGCGGTGTCCCCCATTTCTTCTCATGCATGTTGTATTTTGCGATGCTTATTGTATCTTAAAGTTGCCTCTTTGAATCTTATTCAAACCCCATGTGGGGTTAATAAACTCCAAAACATATCTATATGTGTATATTAAGATGAGTTAAGTAAAAATTAAAAGAAAATCCCTTATATTAGGAGCCTAATTCCAAATGTTTTCAGACCAGAAACTCTTGTCCGAATGCGTTTGACCCTCTTATAGCTCACTAATAACAACTCTGACATAAAACAATTAACATCCTAGGGTGTCAGGACTCAGTCAGCAGAGCCATGCTGTTTTGCTGGCTCTGCCTCTGAGATCATCTCAGTCCTCAGCCCCACGACCGTCCGACTCAGTCTCCCATCCCATTCAAGAGCCCATCCTACTTTCCACGTGTCCCAAATCAAGCCTGTCCTCTCGAGCTGGTGGTAAGCTTACGTGCCTCAGATCGTTTCTGCTGTGCCCGTCTTCATCTAATCGTCTCTTCTTCCTTTTGAGTGATTTATCGGGTACTGGTCCAGTCGTTCCCTCGTCACCTCCTGAACGATCGTTACCATCACCACCACTAAATAAACTGCTTAAACTGATCCCAGCTGCTAAGTGTGTTTCTGCATGTGGGCCAAATTTATAAAGCCAAACATGCCAGAAGAACACTCTGGCCAAACAAGCCCAGGTGACACATTTGGCAGGGCGTTAACTGCCTAGCAGGATCAGATTCGCGGGTTAGAAGCCACCGTAGTTACTGTTCAGAATCAGTTGCAAGGCATAACCGCCCAGTTCAATCAGCTGACGGATTTCCTACACGCTCACTCTCAGCCTGCAGCTTCCGCAGAGCCAGACCCTTCTCCCGAGCTCGCGTCAGTAGTGACGTCACCACCTGTTCCCAAAACTTCTTCTCCCTGTCCAGAGAAGTTTTCCTGTGAAAGTGGGGACTATGGTGGTTTTTATTTCAATGTTCTCTTGCGTTTAATCGTAGCCCCCGTTTGTTCTCCCATGATGACTCCAAGATAGCTATCATTTTACATTTGCTTACAGGGAGAGCCCTCAGATGGGTGGAATCCCGTTTCCCTGACTGCCGACAATTCGGCTGAACCTTTAGTGAATTTATTTACGAGTTTAAAATGTTTTTTGCTGCGGAGTCAGATGCAACCATGGACTCCCGACGACTCCTCGCCCTCAGACATCGGGGAAAGTGCTGGGAATTTAGAACTCTCACAGCAGCCACTGGCTGGGAACAGCGCGCGCTGAAATCAGTATTTTTCCAAGCACTAGATGAGCCCTTAAAAGACGAACTAGCTCATTTAGAAGAGCCTGTGTCTTTAAATGAGCTAATAGCCCTAAATGTTTGGCTCGACAACCGCCTTAGGGGAAGATCTCGAGGCCGAGCTGAGAGAACTCTCCCATCATGCCCCCCAGATCATGTCCCGGATCAGCCAACTGCTTCCCCACCATCTCCTCCTGAGCCCGTGCAGCTGGGTCGATTATGGCTCACGCCCGAGGAAAGGCAGAAACGTATGGCTGACAAACTATGTATATATTGTGCTTCTCCGAACCACTTTATAAGTAACTGTCCTGAGCTGTCAAAAGACCGGGTCCGTCTGCGGTAGCGGGGAGACCGGCGGACCACATTAAATCAACCATCCCTGCTCCTCCACCAGGATTAAACCAGGGAGCCAGCTTCCTGTGAATAATCACCTTATTTTTCAAGGGAGCTACATTGTCTAATGCAGAACGCAATGAGGAAGTCACATTGTTATCAAAGGTATCGATTTGTGAATGGGAAGAAACAGCATTGCTGCCATCTACAGTGCATTTCTGCAATACTGAAGATATTAAAAAGGGGACAGACTCCTTTAGTTTTGATACAGCATTATCCGATAAAGATCTACTATAATGGAACCCTCTTTTGGGGGTGGAAAACTCAGTTAGATTAAACTCAAATGTTATTCAAAAATTATCAGACAGGACAGGGTTGTGAGGAAATACTGTTAATTCTTCACAATCAATGCCATATGTCAGCACAAGGTCTAAAGTATGGAGCCGAGAGTGCGTCGGTTTATGCACATTTTGAGCAAAACCAATTGAATCTAGGATAGTTTTAAAGGCTACACTTAGGTTATCACATTCAGTGTCAACATGGATGTTGAAATCACCCACTATAATAACCTTATCAGTATTTAACACCATATCAGATAAGAAATCTGACAACTGATCCAAGTGTAAGGGCCTGGTGGACGATACAAAACAACAAACAGAAGAGGTTTTATTGCTTAGCAGTTTGGATGAGGGAAACTGAGGGTTAAATGTTCAAAAGAACAGTAATTATTAGTTGGCCTGGGACTAATTAATAAATCAGACTGAAAGATAGTTGCCACTCCTCTTCCTCTTCCCACAGATCTGGGAATGTGGAAATTTGAATAACTGGAGGGGGTTGACTCATTTATACTAACGTAGTCCTCTTGTAGCCAGGTTTCTGTGAGACAAAACAAATCAATCTGATTATCAGAAATCAATTCATTAACTAACAAAGTCTTTGGAGGGAGAGACCTTATATTTAATAGACCACATTTAATTATTATATTTTTTGGTTCAAAGTGGTCCATATGGATTTGTATTAGATTTTTATAATTTGTTCCTTTTAGATTAGTTTTTGATCTGTTAAATTTTGGCCGTGGGAAAGACACCGTCTCAATAGGGTAATGGGTGGGTAACAGTACAGAAGCTGCAGAGAGGTGTGTTAAACTACGGCTCTGCTTCCTGGTCTGGACCCTGGGTTGTCAGCATTTAGGAGAACTAATAAATCCGACCATATTCCTAGAAAGAAGAGCTGCACCATCCAAAGTGGGATGAATGCCATCTCTCCTGATCAGACCAGGTTTTCCCCAGAAAGTTCGCCAGTTATCAATATAGCCCACGTGGTTTTCTGGACACCACCTAGACAACCAGCGGTTGAATGACGCCATGCGGCTAAACATGTCATCACTGGTCAGATCAGGCAGGGGACCAGAGAAAATTACAGAGTCCGACATAATTTTAGCAAACTCACACACCGAAGCAACACTAACTTTGGTGACCTCTGATCGGCGTGATTGGGTGTCATTACCGCCAGCGTGAATAACAATTTTGCGGTATTTACGTTTATCCTTAGCCAGTAGTTTTAGGTACGATACTATGTCGCCCGCTCTGGCCCCTGGTAGGCATTTAACTATGGTCCCTGGTTTCTTTAGTGCCACATTTCTTATTATGGAGCTGCCAATAATTAAGGTCGGCTCCTCAGCGAGACTGTCGCTGACAGGGGAAAATTTATTAGAAACGCAGACGGGTTGGTGGTGATCTGGGGTCTGTAATCTAGAGCTATGCTTCCTACGAACCGTCACCCAGCCAGCCTGGTTACCCGGCTGTTCGGGTGCTACTGCTTTAGGTTCGCTACTTAATGTTACTCTATGCGGCTCCATGCTAGCAAAGGAGCGGCTATCAGCTGGTATCAGCACGGAGCCGGGTCTCCAATTCTGACACCCTCGCCTCCAAAGCTACAAAAACACTACATTTATTACATGTACCATTATCACTAAAGGAGGCAGAGGAATAACTGAACATCTGACACAGAGAGCAGCAGATAGGAGACTTAGTCAGAGACAGAGAAGCCATTATAAGGCTAAGGCTTGGCTAACGCTAGGCTAATGCTAGGCTAACGCTAGGCTAGCGCCCTGTTATCACGCCAAATAACAAACCGTGTGAAACACGAGGAGTTCCCAAACGTGATGAGCAGCGACAGAAAATGTTTTAAAAGTGCTTATGTTTGGAAACAGATGTTACAGCCAAGAGGTTTAAAGATAAAAAGCAAGAGAGCCTGGAGCAAAAATCCGTTGTTCACACAGCAACAACAGGTAGTGACACAATACGCCTTACTGCAAACAGGAAGTCAGCCAAATCATTGTTTCAACATTCGATCAACATTTGATCGATTTGCTCAAAAACCTTCTCCTTCCGTTTAAAAGGAAAACACAGACCCAGGAACCTGTAGGTTTGACCCCGTTAATGGCAGCCCTGAAGGAGCTGAACATCCCCGTGTCGTCAGTCAGTAATCCGCAAGCTCGCGACCAATTCAGAGGCATAACAGAAACAGGTGTATCGGAGAAGAACAAAGATAAGCCCGTCATGAAACGAAAAGGAAAAATTGTGCTGTCTCCTAAATTCCCCGGAATAGACTTTGAGGATCCCACCCCTGAGAACGGACGTGCTCGAAGTAAAAGAATCAAAAACCCTGCATGGTTGAAATTTTCACCTTAAAAGTCTGTATGAAGTAAAAAACTGGAGAAAAGAATTTGTAATGAAGATACTTTAATGTTTCAAATTATTCATGCGTACAGTGTTTTTTTATTTTACAGCTTATGTTACAGCTTGTAACAATCTTTAAACATTTGTAAAGAACAAGTTCCATGATTAAACAAGCACAAGGCCCTATTTTTGATACAATGGTGATATTTTTTCACAAAATCATATACCATGACATCATTTTTATAAACATTATCGTGGTAGGTAGCCAATATGTCATGCACTGAAAGCCCACAGGCTTTATGATACAGATAATAAACACAGTGGTGACTGCACACAGTTGATAGTGTCTTGAAGTTGACGATTATGATACAATATTTTCAAGGATCTCTCTTTCAAAAATGTCACTATGCTTGATGGATAAAATTCAAAATCAGGACTGAATCCATAAGAGTCGAAAAAGGTGGCTCCATCATTCTCTTCCAAAGTCAAAGCTAGCCAGTGTTCTCCAGGCATGTGTGAAGGGTGAGTGTTAACGATAAAATAGGCCGGTCCTTTGTACGTGTGTTTCAGTAGCGGGAGCTGATCAGATGTAACCTGACAAAAGCCAGACGTATGTTGCTCCGCCTAGCTCCACTCACATACATCTGGGACACCGCCATAGGAATTGCCTTTACTGAAGGCTGGGCCTTATCAAAAATTCTCGCATACGATTGGAAAAGCACTTGTCTGTCATCTTTATCGACATGCTATTTCAACCACTCACACCGAAGCTAACCCGTGACGCTGATGATAGCGACGCAGGAAAAAAAAAAAAATTTAATGTGTTTGCGGCTCTAGAGGCACGCGTTTTATTGACAGTGAGCTGACAGGCAGAGGGAAAAAGACAGGCGGCAAAGCGCCGCGGGTCGGAGTCGATCCCGGGCCAACCGCGTTGAGGACTAAAGGCCTCCTAACACGCTTTGCGCTAACCGCTCCACGGCGCGTCCGCTGCAGACGCGGACGCGCCCCGGAAAACAAAACTTGCCAAATCTGGTCGGGAGAAGGGCGAAAACATGGTTTCCACCAACAAAAGCCTTCAGAGGCGTTCTCTGATGTTCTTTTAATGAAACAATATTAGGTAGATTGGACAACATGGAAGAAATAGCAGCATCAATGTTAACGCTTGCTTCTTCGACGAGCCGCCATTGCTATCAAAACAGTCTCACGTCATGGTCGCGTCTCCACTACGTCACATCTATGAAATGCCAGCCCTGCGTCCTGATTGGCCAGACCATAAAATTGGTTGGAGAAATCACTTTCTACGTGCGATGTCCCAGATGTATGTGAGTGGAGCTAGGCGGAGCAACATACGTCTGGCTTTTGTCAGGTTAGATCAGATGCCAAGACGCTGTGAAATAAATCCCACAACAGGTGATGCATCACACTTTCGATCTCGTGGTTATTCATGTTTTGATAAAAATCCACCAGGACCTGCCTTTTTGAGTCGATTTCCAAAATTGAATCGTAACAGGCGTACACAATCAGGGTCGTCGTATGAGGCAGCGGAACTCTGAACCTCACTTCAAGCCTCAAATTCTCGTTACACACCGGTGACAGAGCGTCAGCGTCCTCGCTCAGATTGCAATTAAAAACAAACAAGGAATAACCGTTGTTAATTTCCTTACGAGCGATGCTTAAAGGAAGGTCTTTTAAATTATTACCTGTAGCGGTGAACATGTTGTAATATTCCCTGACTGAAATACCATTGTTAAATTGAGGTTGAAACGCTTTTGCAGGCACCTGTCTGCCGTCTTTGCAGAGAGCCAAATATTCCACATCCATATGCTTAAAGTTGAAAGGGGACATGCTTCTCCTTTGCTGTGAACATCTCGTGGTTGACCATATCTAAAACGACATATTTAGGCATGGTTCCTAAAAACAGATTTTCCTGTGTACATATCTCTGAATTTTCTGGGATAGAATATGTTTTCACATTCACGCGCAAAAAAGGATAGAGGGCATTTCCCCTCATTAATGCTGAAGTGTGCCCGAGCCTGATAGCCGGGGAGACTGAAACTTTTTCAATAGAGAAGCCCCTAGAATTTTCAGTCGAAAGGTTGAATCACGAGGCCCCATCAAAGAGAATGCATCGCTAGCTCTGATCAATTTAACCCTCATGTCGACAGAATTCAATAGGAGTCTTTCGCAGAAGAATATATCAGCGTGAAGCGGTCCCATCAGGTGTAATTCCCTTGAATTAGCGGTGAATGAAGCTCTGCGGTTCATACCCAAGTTAGGACCATCTGTCATAACGATCGAGTCGATAGCTCCCGCTGTGTCTTTGTAAAAGAGACCTGCGCTAAATTGACTCTTTGAAGTGTCTTCCGAATAATTGAGTAAAGTTTCAATCATTGCTCTGTACGGGTGAGTCGCGCTACTCTGCGAAATTAACCTATCTCCCTGAATAACGTTACATTAACTAAACATTGTATTCAACCAATCCAATCCAATCCACTTTATTTATATAGCACGGTTTAAACAAACACAAGGTTTCCAAAGTGCTGCACAAAGAGATAAAAATAAGTAAAAGCGCTGCCCGCTCAGAATAAAAATATGCATGTATATACATAAAATCAACGCTCTACATGGTGTCAAAAGCCAAAGAAAAGAGGTGTGCTTTAAGAAGAGTTTTAAAATGAGACAGAGAAGTTGCCTGTCTAATGTGCAATGGCAACCCATTCCAATGTTTTGGAGCTGCAACGGAAAACGCGTGATCCCCTCTTAGCTTAAACCTTGCTTTAGGCACTGTCAGGAGTCCGACGGCCGCATCATTAGCCAGGTCGCTCCCGTCTGCGTTGGTGATCTTTAGACGGACGTGCAGCAAGGTGTCGTTCAAATCCAGTTATTTTTCTCCATAAAGAACTCAATAGGCCCCATGTCTGTAATAGCTGACACAGGTAGTATTTCGGTGTAGACCTTATCTTCGATAAATCGTCGAGTCATGGGGACGGTGAACAGGTTGAGTTTGGCCAGGGTGCATTCTGTTGATTTCTGATGTAAACCATGATTGACTTTTTACTGAAAATACTAATTCAGTTAAATGTATCCTTGCTCGCTGCAGGCTTCCTCCTCCTAGGCTTGCTGTTGCAAACTAGTTTGTTCTTCTTCCGCGGCACGAGTATTTGTGAACGCCAAACACGTTGCCCCAGAGGTCTCTTTCTAGTTCTTCTTGACAAAATCATAACCCCTGACCCCTCCTATTTATTCATACCTGATATTTTGGTCATTGCTTTACCTATGACGTCTGAGGCGATGTTTGTGGCCGCCTTTTTGAGATGCGGTTTTGCTATAGCGAAGCCGGATTTAACTAGGGGTGATACAAAACGAAATAATTTTGAAAATATGGATCCTATCCAGCGTCCGTACATAACTGTTGCCCCATAAAAACCAGGTAAAGCGCCCCCGACCTGGCTTTGGTAATAGGAGACGAAACGGTGTGGGTCCTCTTTCAGGAAAACCATGTTTTCTTGATTTTTTTCCCTTCTCACGTTTTACCACGCTTCAGCGTTGCTGGTGCGACTGGTTGCACTGCTATGAATGATTTTAGCCGCCGTCCTGTGTTTTTATATGCATATTCTGTTTTCGTCTAAACGCTCGGTGTGAGGCCACAGGTCTGAAATGCAGCTTCACAATGCACTTTCCGTATGTAAATATCACTGGGGTGTTCTGATCCGTTTTTATTTCAACTTGTATATTTTCAATGTGTCTCTTGGCAACGGGGATATAGTACGGGTTATAAAAGGTTTGTGTGATAATATCTCCAAACAGGCCCTGGACCTAAACTGTTCGCAAGAGGGGGGCGTGAGCATCCCCCACCATCTGTCGGGTGACAATATCGCTGTAACAATAGAGGTGCTAGAAGCCCGCCTTAAAATCTATAGGATGAGGGGCCTGCCAGTGATCGAATTTGACCCATTTTCCGGGTTCCATACCGAGCATGTATACTATTGGATCAAAAAAATGTATATGGTTCTGAGCTCCAGCCTGGTAGGTGAGTATGTTGGCGGTGCGGTTAACTTTGAAATAAATATCTGAATTTATCTTTCTCAGATGGGCTTCAATCTCTGTGATAAGCTGATTCAAAATAGTGTAGTATCTGCTTCCAATCTGTACGCGCTGGACTTTTTCCTCGCCCGCTTTCCGCCATTCAAAATAAGCCTTTTCTGAGGGGACGTTATACCATGTGTGAGGGTATGAAACCTCTGTCAAAGCCACTTGCCACTGACCTTGTAAATTAATAGGCTCGGCTAAATCCACGCGGAAACATGATATGCTATTATCCTTAGAAACGTTGATGCTAGCATTGGACGGTAGCGTCAGATAAAATCCCTGGTCCTCGGCTATGCGATCCATGTTGCAATGTCAGCCCTCCTGGTGAGAGGCGCTTTCTTTTATACATCATGGAGGTCATCTGCGCTCACCCAGCTGTTGAATTTCTCCGGCCAATTTTTCCAGCGTACTAACACCTGTCTGACTCCCCGGACGGTGCGCCTGCCTAATATTTCACCCACTTGATACATTTTGTTTTTTTGACATTTTCAGCTTTTGAAGCTCCTCAGCATAAAAAAGAACCTCAGACGGGCTCCCCGTCTAAATATTTCAGTTTGAAGACGGGTGGAGATTGTTGTATCACTTCTGTAACTGTAAAGATTTCATCCGTGAAACTTTGTTCATATTTGTTGTCAAACACTCCACGCACTTTGGATATTCTGACATGGTCGCCTTGCTTAAACGCCATCTTGAGTTTTGTGCAGCGTTTGGAATTAGTCCCGTCCAAATTCTGAAATCTGAAACCTGAAAAGCATTACTAGCGGTGACTTCGACAGGGGCCATTTTAATACTTGAATGATAGCTGTGGTTGTAATTTTTGACCAGATCCTGAAGCACATTTACATATCGGAGAGTGTTGTTTCCGGTTAAATATCTCCACATTCTTGATTTTAACGTACGGTTAAACCTCTCAACCACTGATGCTTTTATTTCACTAGCCGTGGAAAAATGTTCAATACCATTTTTATCCATTCACGCTTTGAATTATTTGTTGAAAAATTCTTTACCGTCGTCAGTTTGAAGTCTCTTTGGAATCTGACTCCCCTTTAACACGGACTCGAAAGCTGTTACGACATAGGACTCAATTTTCCTTTTTAAAACCCTGACGTAGGCTCTTTTGGAGAATACGTCGATAACGGTTAATAAATAATTGTAACCGTCATTTTCTTTGGACAAACTCTGTATATCACAAAGATCTGCTTGAAACTGTTTCAGAGGCCTGGTGACAAACAGTCTATTTCTAGGAAATCTTATTCTCACGGGTTTAAGCAAAGCATAAGCATCTTGTTCTGATAAAAAGTCACAAACCTTTTCAACCGGGACCTTCTTACCAGTTTCACTCTCCATAGCTCTATGTAATCTATCTACTCCGGCAAAAGAACCAGGGTGAGCAGGTCTGTAATATACCCGTTTCATTAACTTTTCTTGAGCCATACCTTCCCACACGTAGTGATGCTAAATGAAGGAAAAGACGTCTGTATTCAGGTTTATATATATATATATATATATATATATATATATATATATATATATATATATATATTATTAACATAATCAGGAAAGAAATTACCACAAACTAATTGTAAAAAAATCTTTTAATATATAAAAAAGAAAAGATGTAGAAAATAAAACAGATACCTTGAACAGATACTCTTCTAATACGATGTCACTAGCAAATTTAATATATAAAGAGAAAGACAAGAGAAAACATGTATGTATTGGTTTCAAGACCCCCGCCAGTACTGCGTGATGGCTTCAAGTTGATCTTTTAATTCATAGTTTTCTTAAACCAGCTGATCATACTTGTCAGATTGTATGAAATACACGCTTCACCATCGTCAATTCGTACAGATAAGCCTGTATGACAGCATTAACTGCGTCGATGTCATGATGGATGTTGCGAGCGGCTAGAAACCGTTGAACGGCATCAATGAAATGCTCATAATAAAGTAATTGCATTATACCATAGTAATTGTGTTCATAGAGCTCATTCTCAAGCAGCTTCAAACATCCATGGTCTCTCTGACTAGGACGGTCATTAACGCATCCATAACACATATCGTGCATGTATTTTCCGATCGCTGCGGTCAAAAGACCATACAGCACAGTTTTCACCGCACTGATGAAGCCGAAGTGAATCCACCCGTCGTTTTCATCGGCGCCGCTGTCCCCCTTGTAGCACTGATGCTACTGTCTTTTCTGGTCAGGATTTGACCGTGCTTCCGCCTCTTCTTCTTTGTTCTTCTGCTCTGTCTCCTTTCCTCAATTACTGTGGGTGAGCTCAAGCTCACTAAATCTCTCTATGGGGATTATTGTGCCCCTGGTTGAGTAGAAGATTTACCAGTATGCTCCCTTTCACGGCGTTGTGGTGTTATCCTGTAAATCCTGGGGCACCTGATGTTGAGAGGGCTGAAGTTACTCAGTGGCTGCACACAGACTCCAATGATACCACGTGTCGCCTTTTCTCTTCAGCCTCACCGCGTGTGAAGTGCGTTCTACCACCTGGTAGGGTCCGACCCACCTTGGTTCTGACCACTTTCTTTTGATGACTTTCAGGAGTTCCCACTCTGGCTCTGTGTTTCCTTTGGCACCCTGTGGTGGGACCTGTTTGGTGAACGCTGAAACAATACTGTGGAGAGTACTGTAATAACCACGATGGGACATTGATGTTTCATTCATTGGTTGACATGGAAACCTGGTGTGTGGACCTGAACAAGGTGTTACTCGTGTGGTGTCAGTCCCCATCTCTGAATTACAGAACTTCTGACTGACATCAATGCTACTGTTAAAGCATCAATCCAATCACCCCTAGTGTTTGATTCATCCTCTCAACTTTTCCCTGTGACTGAGGATGATAAATTGTCCCAAAGAGTGTTTCAACCTCAAAACACGTTCCACCTCCTGTAGTTCTTGGTTTTTAAAATGTGGGCCATTGTCTGATCTTATTTTCATGGGAGATCCATGTCTTGGAATGTAATGATTGATTAAACCTTTTACCACAGTTTTGCTGTCTTCTTTTCTGGTTGGCCATGCTTCTGACCATCCAGTGAATACATCCACACACACCAACAAACAAGTACTAAAAAACCTCTGAAAGGGATCTCCATGTTTGTAGAATCAAGAATTATTTAATTCTGGTTTCACCTTTTCCATCCTAGACACCAGCTACTCACACTAATAGAATCAGACTTATTTGCATTATGTTGCCCACTGTTTTTCTATTTTCATAACACTATCCTCACTCACCCTTTTGGAAACAAAACTAATTTTGTTACAGAAATATCAACAGAGAATAGTAAAAAGTCGTCAAAGAGTCAATTCAACTGCAAAGGCTAATCTTTGGTGAAGTAGGAAAAAACACTTCCTCGTATCCTGAATCTAAATCAAAATATTATTCAAATTTATCATACCTGATATTTTCACGAGGTCCCTCAAAGGTTGCGTGAGATCAATGTACCCACAATGTAGTTGTGACAGCAGCCATTTAGTTTCGAAAGATAACGTGTCATTCACGCACTGTAGTTTGGGTTTGTTAGAACGCTTTGCTTGTTGCTGGAGGACACATTGGTTGTTACTGCGGAAATAACACAGCCCAGGAAGGACAAGTTTCCTGGCAATTGCAATTTTATCTTTACTAACCTTAAATGTAACTGGAACACATGAAAGTATTCCCACCTCCGTGGACCTTCTGCTGCTTAATGATGATCAATACGTTCCCGGCCATGGTAACATTTCAAACTCATGTTTGAAATAAACTTATCAGTTACATCACAGACAATTTAAAAGGTAATAGTATATTTTCAGAACAGCAATCCTGCACAAACCTGGTAGGAGCCCAATCAGTTGCCTGAAGGGAACGTTTAACCATGCCCCTAATTCTTTTACCTGGTGCTCAACATGGAGAAAAAGAGAAATATGAGAAATAATTTAATCCGACATCATGTATCGTTATAAATTGTTCAGCAGTAGCAGCTGTCAAACACTCAGGTGCCACATACATATTCCTAGAAATGACTGTCTGTGTTTTATCTTAAAGAATCTTGATACCAGTCTGTGTGGTTCCTGTCGCAGAACAGAGTGACGTGTGGAAGGTCAGGTGGGAAGAAGAGCACGAACCCAGACATTGCATCTTCCATAGCTGGAACACCAGTTGTAGCAGGCTCTGTTCACAGTCCTCCATAGATGTTAGCAATTATTTCTCCCCCTCAGGTCACAACGGCAGACACTGTTTCTTCTCTCAGTTTCATATTCAGTGACAGTCTTAGTCCACAACCCAGAGGCTCAAATGTGGCTCCAGTGTCCACTAAAAGTTCATGCAGTCTTTTCCCCTGGCACCTCGGAATATATAAGGAATAGAGAAAAGGAGGCAATATGCAAGCCTCCTCCTTGGAGTTAATTAAACTGAGGTGACACCTTCAGGGTTGAAGATCCAACTGCTGAAACATCACATGTTCACTTTTTATTTTACTCACTTTCTGTTTTGTTCCCTGTAATTATAATTTAAATAACGGATCTTGTAATACCTTTTTTATTTTTTTTATTTTCTCTTCCTCTCCCCATCCTGAGCCACATTGAAAAATTATGTACCAAATATTTTGTCCCAGCTACCATAATCACAATCAGGCCTATAATGATTTACTTTCATCAGCTGTAATACTGAAGAGGATACACATTTTAACACTATTTCTCTAAATAATTCACCGCTGTTGTGGGTCCCAATCAAATTTAGGAACCACTGCTGGGGGGTTAAGGGAAAATGCTGTATAATCTTCTGCATGCATGCTGCATCTTCCAAGTAAGAAATTACTAAAGACAATAAAGTTTCATCTGGCATGTGAAACATTCGAGCAGTTAATGTTGTTTTTAAATCACAAGAAGGTGCCTCAAACCCTGCCAGTAGTATCCACCTTGGAGGGGAATGTCATTGAAGTGGTATATGAGTATAAATACCTTGAAATTGTAATCGATGACTCCCTCACTTTCAATCCTTATATTGATAAACTTGTGAAGAAATTAAAACTTAAATTGAGTTTCTTCTACAGCAGGTCATTCATTCCTGCTGCTATCAGATTATACAATACTGCAAAATAACTGTAACCACAACTGCAATAACTAATGTGCAATAACTAATGTGCAATAATCTAATTAATACACTGGGCCACAACCCGTGCAATAATCCTGATGTAGTTACTTCTGCTGCTATCACCACCTGAACATATGCCAGTACACATGTATGTATGTATGTACAAATGTATACACGAATGTATATGCACATATATACGTGTAGGTAGGTACATATATATATATATATATATATATATATATATATATATATATATATATATATATATATATATATATATCACTATGTATGTAAATAAGACAGCATATGCCCATCCCTATTTCTTTTGTATTTTTTCGTATCCTTTTTGATCCATTGTATATATGAAGATTCACTGTATATAACTGAAGGCACCCTTCCTACTCTGCACCTTCTTGTATGAACCGATGTGGCAAGTGAATTTCTCCATTGTGAGATCAATAAAGCTTATCTTATCTTTCGTAATAAGAAATGTTTTTCTTTTGGAGTAAAAAAGCGCCTTGGTCTGCTACGTTTTTATCGGTCTTAGATTATGGTGACCTTTTTTTTATAAGAATGCTAGTTCTTCATGTCTTCAAATGTTGGACTCTGTTTGCCATGCTTCATTACAGTTCATCACAAACTGTAGAGCCATGACACATCACTGTGACCTGTACTCTCAGGTGGGATGGCCCTCTCTCTCTACGAGGAGGGAGAGTCATTGGTATACTTTTATTGGCAAGGCCCTTCTCGGATTACTGCCCTCGTACATTAGTACCTTACTTACACAGAAAAGCATGGTCTCTTATGCCCTGAGATCCAATGATCAGCTGTTGCTCACGATTCCTTTGGCCCGCACAGAGCTAGGGAAGAAAGCATTTAGCTACGTAGCTCCTTGTTCGTGGAATTTTTTACAAAGAGACTGGAAGTTGACAGAGTTTTTATCTTTGAATGCTTTTAAGTAGAAAGTGAAAGAATTTCAAACGGCCTCAATTATCTGTAATTGTTTTTTTTATATGTTTTTTTTTGTTTGTGTGTGCCTGTCATTTAATCTAATGTACACCTGTTCAACGAGTAACTTTGATGCCTCTTGGCCAGGACTCCTTTGAAAAAGAGGTTTTTAATCTCAATGGGATTTGTTTTAATAGAGAGGTTAAATAAAGGTTAAATAAATAAAATAACATTAATTTCCAATATCATTTGCAGCAGAAGAAGGCCGTACAGCTGCAATACTAGGGATTATATTCACCAGGCATATCACCTAATCAGAATCAGTATCAGAAACACTTCAATAATCCTGTTTCAGTAATGAATAAGGATCATATTTCTCTGCTCCTAAATTATTTTGTAACAAGAGCATCTGCACTTTAGTGGGACTTTAAGAACGTGTCTACAAAGAATAAATACTTTGAGATCTGTCCTTTAATTTTTTCCTGTTGATTTCTGCCGCTCTGCAAAGTTTAACTTCTGTAGTAAAACAATTCAAACCAGTAACATTTATCATAAATTCTTAAACATCAGCAACTCCATCTGAGGATAACTCCAAAACTGATGTATGGCTAGACCTAGGGCTGATAAAATCTATCCAATCAACCGGGTTGCACTTTTACCTAACATCTTTAAGCTCCATTTTAACTTTTAACTTTTGGTGATACCTAGACCTACAATTAGCAGAAGTAGTTAGTGAGCATTTCCAGGATTAAAGGACTAATGTCTCAGCATGACCTGAAAAAGCTAATCCATGCATTTTTTTGTAGTCAAATTGATTACTGCAACGTTGTTTTCACAGGTCTGCCTAAAAAGTGGATCAGACAGCTGCACCTGATCCAGAATGCTGCTGTCCGCGTCCTCACTAAGACCAAGAAAGTAGAGCACATCACGCCGGATCTAAAGACCTTACACTGGCTCCCTGTATCTCAGTGGATAGACTTTAAAATCCTTCTGTTAGTTTATAAATCCCTGAATGGCTTAGCACCTAAATACATCACAGACTTGTTATCAGTGTATCAACCCTCCAGACCACTCAGGTCTTCTGGCTCCAGCCTACTCTGCATACCTAGAACCAGAACTAAACACAGAGAAGCAGCATTTAGTTACTATGCCCCACTTATCTGGAACAAACTTCCAGAAAACTGTAAAAAGGCTGAAAGCCTAAGTTCCTTTAAATCAAGACTAAAAACACATTTGTTTAGGACTGCATTCGACTGCACTAGTTAAATAGTCGAATGCAAATTTTTTTCTTCAACATTTTTTTCCTTCTTGCTTTTTTCTGCTTTATTTCCTGTATTTTGATCATGTAAAGCACTTTGCATTGTCTGTGTACTGAATTGTGCTATATAAATAAATTTGCCTTGCCTTGCCTAGCTAATTCCTGCTTTCTTTTGATCAACCAGATTTAAGTCTAGTGTATTATATTCAAACAATGACTTTCAAACTATTAAAATTTTAATTTCAATTAATCTTGTATTTTATCTTTTTATTTCTGAAAGTATAAAAGCTCATTTGAGAATTTTAATATGCACTTTTTCAATTCAATTAAATTTTATATATATAGCGCCAATTCACGAAACATGTCATCTCGAGGCACTTTACAAATTCAAAATCAATCATATTATACAGATTGGTCAAAAATGTCCTATATAAGGGAACCAGTTGACTGCATCAAAGTCCCGACAAGCAGCATTCACTCCTGGAGAAGCGTAGAGCTACAGGGAGTGTCGTCAGCATTGTCCATGGCTTTTCAGCAATTCCTCATACTGAGCAAGCATGAAGCGACAGTGGGAAGAAAAACCACCCATTAGCGGGAAGGAAAAACCTCCAGCAGAACCGGGCACAGTATGAACGGTCATATGCCTCGACTGACTGGGGGTTACAGAAGACAGAGCAGAGACACAACAAGACAGACAAAAAAGCACAGAAGCACACATTGATCCCGTAATCTGTTCTAATAAATGACTAGTTAAAGTTATGCCTGTACAAAAATATTATTATTTTTTTTTAAAAACACTTTTCAGAATTGGAATGACAACATCCTGGTGCCATAAAATTATAAATTCTTGCCAATAATGGGCTAAATCGCAAATTATAACGCACTGATGTTTACACAATGTATAAACAATTGTGTAAATAAATAAATATTTCATACTGAAATATTTTTAACTCCTAAACAAAGATAAGTTTTATTGTTCATTTATCTATTTGTTTTTTACTGTCTCTTATACACCCTGAACGGTCCCTTAGTTTGTCAAATGCAGAGATAGAAGGTCTGCCCCTGGAGGGGAGGGCTGCGCACTGAGCAGCAGGCGGGACATATCAACTATCAGTGACCAATCCTCGGCTGTTTTCAATGAGGTTGGGGCTGTAGATGGAGTAACAGATGACGCGCATGGTTGGTGGGTGTTTCTAATAATGTGTTGTTCCTGGGGGTGTCACCAGGAACCGTTAACTTTCCGCCCAACACGTCCTCGCCATAAACATTTAGATGTTTACATCATGGTTAGATTTGTTTATTCAATTCAATTCAATTCAATTTTATTTATATAGCGCCAAATCATGAAACATGTCATCTCAAGGCACTTTACAAAGTCAAGTTCAATCATATTATACAGATTGGGTCTGATTATACAGATTGGTCAAAAATGTCCTATATAAGGAAACCAGTTGATTGCATCAAAGTCCCGACAAGCAGCATTCACTCCTGGGGAACCGTAGAGCCACAGGGAGAGTCGTCTGCATTGTACATGGCTTTGCTGCAATCCCTCATACTGAGCAAGCATGAAGCGACAGTGGGAAGAAAAACCACCCATTAACGGGAAGGAAAAACCTCCGGCAGAACTGGGCTCAGTATGAACGGTCATCTGCCTCGACCGACTGGGGTTACAGAAGACAGAACAGAGACACAACAAGAGAAACAAAAAAGCACAGAAGCACACATTGATCTAGTAATCTGTTCTACATTAGATGGTAGTAGCGGGTGAGCCGTCTTCTCTGGATGATGTCACAGTTAACAGAACGCCAGACCAGGTGTACCTACTATGAAGAGAAAAGAGAGAGAACAGAAAGTTAAAGCAGAAATGACAACACATAATGCATAATTGAAGAACAGTAGAACTCAATAGAGTGAGAAAATTAGATCCTGATATACTCCAGTAGCCTAAGCTTATAGCAGTAAAACTATAAAGGTAGGTGACAATATCATATCTATTGTCCTGTTTTAAGTTCAACTGTCACTCTGTGGTTCGCCTCAGCTCAGCGTAACTGGATAACCACAAATGATTGTAACAGATGATGTGTTTAATGTGGCCGTCTAATATTTTGATGCTCTTCTAAATTCCTCTTTTGGCAGCAGTAAAATTCTTAGTCAAAAATTTCCCATATTCTTCAAATATGCTGTTTGCCATTTTATTAATGTTCTAAAATTGCAATATACACTCACCGGCCACTTTATTAGTAACGGGTTGGACCCCCTTTTGCCTTCAGAACTGCCTCAATTCTTCATGACATAGATTTAACAAGGTGCTGGAAGCATTCCTCAGGGAGTTTGGTCCATATTGACATGATGGCATCACACAGTTGCCGCAGATTTTGTCGGCTGCACATCCATGATGAGAATCTCCCGTACCACCACATCCCAAAGATGCTCTATTGGATTGAGATCTGGTGACTGTGGAGGCCATTTGAGTACAGCAAACTCATTGTCATGTTCAAGAAACCAGTCTGAGATGATTCCAGCTTTATGACATGGCACATTATCCTGCTGAAAGTAGCCATCAGAAGTTGGGTACATTGTGGTCATAAAGGGATGGACATGGTCAGCAACAATACTCAGGTAAGCTTTGGCATTGCAACGATGCTCAATTGGTACCAAGGGGCCCAAAGAGTGCCAAGAAAATATTCCCCACACCATGACACCACCACCACCAGCCTGAACCTTGATACAAGGCAGGATGGATCCATGCTTTCATGTTGTAGACGCCAAATTCTGACCCTACCATCCGACTGTCGCAGCAGAAATCCGTTAATTGACCAAATACCTATAATACATTAAAACATTATTTTTTTTTACAGATTACAGGAGATGGATATATATATTTTTCAGTTCAGCTTTATTCTCATGTAAACACAAACATTTAAACAAAAAATACCACAGTGTCCTGGTGTTTGCTCCCCTGGACAGGCAGATCCATGGATGACATCCTGGAGATTTAGGAAGGAGAGGAACAATAAACATAGGTGTAATATCTTCATTACACTTGTATCTGATATGTCCATACCCTGTTCAACATTTGTAAAAAATAAATAAATAAATATATATATATATATATATATATATAATAATAATAATAATAATAATAATAATATATATATATATATATATATATATATATATATATATATATATATATATATATATATATATATATACTAATTAAATAACTATATGAAAAGTAAACTAAAACATTAATGACCATAATTTGATTTATGTTCAAGGTAGGGTGGGCAACTTGCACATGCACAACAGCATCCCACCTCTTCTCAGAGGAATTGCTTTAAAGAATCTCCCAGTTACAAGGCTTTTCTAATAAATAACATTACTCAGTTACTTTATATTTTACACTTTAATCCTTCTGGATAAACTTCAGTAAGCCAATTGAGTCTAGGCCAGGTATCTAACTTATGTTTACCTATTGCATTTGGCTGCAAAAGTGACTGCAGTATCCAGGGTTAGGGTCTTCAGAGTGAATACCTTGCAGCACTCCCCTTTTTCCTTTCCCAATATATCCTGTAGAAAAAAATGAAATAACAACAAAAAAACAAAACTAAACAAAAAGCACACTGATCAATGGCAATTACACTCTGTGTTGAATGACAAATTAATACAATACCGTTTGGATCGATATAGATTGAAGACTATAAAGTTTGAAATATATATACCAGGTGTGTTTTTTTTGTACACAGTTCTGCATTCACAGCATGTCTCAATGCTGTACATGGTGTAGAACTCCTCCTTGTATGACAACGAAAACCTGCCCCAATTAGCAACACCTGTAAAAACCAAATTATACACAAACAGTGAACATTTCCAAAGAGCTGGTGAAAATATGCATAAACGATAACACTGTACCCTTAATTACAGCACTTACTGTCAAGCCACTGAAAATGCACCCGTCTCCTGAAACCTACAGTGGACATGATGTCTCTGAAGGTGGTGCAGACCAGCCCCAGTGTCATGTAAGCTTGATCTCCTTCCAGGAGTACCACTTCCCCGAGGATCTCAGAGAACAGACATGCTGACAACTGTGAAATGTAAGTTAGGCAAAACAAAATATATTAAAAGATAATCATGCTGATCATCAAGGCATAAATTTGGAGGAATGAGAGCATGGAAAATTAATGACAACAAACATATTGTATTTCCCTTGTGTTTTAATTCATCTGGTGTGTTGTATTCAGTGTTGTATTCAGCAGTGTTATGTGCTTGGAGTTTAAGAAAGTTATTAATAGATTACCTCCAATATGAAACATCTGTCATCTTTGGGAAACACAACCTTTTAGGGGAGAAAGGGAAGAAATATGTATGTTTATATGAAATAATCTGGATTTCATTAATAAGTCGATCATAAACAGAAGAATAGCACCAAGATCACCTCATGTTTCCTCTTTCTGGACTTTGGGATCCTGTATATTGGCTCCAGTGACCCTTTCAGTAATGCTGTAGCCTCGCTAGTCCAGTGTGCAAACCTCTGCCCATGGCTGTACATTCATGACAGAATAAAAGAGATTAAAGTAATGTGGAAGTCATTTTGTTGTTTTGGGAACTATATTTACAGTTATCTTACCCTTCAATCTGGAATCGTTCCATCAGACTAATGCACCACCACTTCCAAATGTGTACCATGTCCCTCTAAAAGAAATTATTTTAATTACTCAAAAAAATGATAAAGCATGTTCTAGCTTATACTTAGCCTTGTAGAAATTGCAAACAAGTGGTATAGGAAATTTTATTTAAGATCCTTTTTGTACTTGGTCACATGTCAGAAGAAAAAATACTGACCTCAGTAAACAAGAATGGAGCACCTGTGCTGATGCTGAGGGCATACTGTGAAAATCAAATATCTATTCAGTTATGGTGGATTAAAATTATACAAAAAAACATTTCAATAGAGACTAGATTTTTTTTTACCATTAATATAAAGATGCCACAACAGTTTCCGGTGGTCTGGTGAGGGAAACTCTGAAAGAATAGAGCAAACATCAAAGAAGAATGTACCAATGTTACAATAAAAATAAAAATGCAGATTTAAGTTTAAAAATACAATCCTAATACACTGGAGAGGTATACCTCGATGTCTTTTCCAAACTTAGTTGTCCAATGGCTTGGAGCAATGTGATGAGTGAGGTCACTGTTAACATCATTAGAAATGCAAATGAGTCACCTCTTACATGTATTAATTTCAGAAAACAGCCACTGAAGAGGACTGAAAAATAATTTTATAGCCATTGAACGAGGCTCAACTTTGAAACAGCCTTTAAACGAGGCTTTAAGCTAATTTTTCTACAACCCAAATATTGCAATTCATAGTATACTCAGTCAGGCAGACTTGATAGCAACGGTTAGAAATTAAATTTTTGTCATTTGGCCAATGTGTTGTGTACCTGCAAATTTTGAATACTATGAATTCTTTAGAACTCCCATGCTGAACAAGCCACAGAACAGGGCTGATTGTGACGTTACAAAACCTAAAACTGCTTTGGAAATGACTGTCGCCAAAGCCATCTGGTTTGAGAGACTCCAGCAAAAAGAGCTCTTTCTTTGCTGGCTTCAGTACCTGTGAACCATTTTCAAATAACCTTAAGTTATCCTACGCAGAAAAAAATTGACAAAACTACAGAATACATTGAGCAAAATTTTAATTTGATAGTTCACACAATCTGAAATGGACTCACGCAGAGCAAATAGTGATCGGCGTTTCCTTGCTGTTGGCTCCAGGCAGGGATGATTATGTCTTTTGACAGGTCACGCTTTTGAACAAGTGAATTTGCAGAATTGTATATCAAGACATATTAAGGTGTGTAAAGTAATACAGAGGGTCAAAGGAATAAAACAACTTACGAGAAGAGCGGCCTCTGGCTCCCCCATTTTGGACTTCCATGTTGGAACAACGTACATGTCTACAATGTGGACATCTTTTCCCTACAATGATAAAAATTACAAATTCATAATGGTAAACTGGATTAACAACAGCAACGTTTCACTGTTTAGAATAGACTAATTAGAAGAAAAAAATTTAAACTATAAGGGCTTAATTCTACATAATGTTTGTTTTAATACATGACAACCATACACGTCTTTGGGCAGCTTCTTGAATTAGCTTGAAGCATGCGTTTCCAATCTGCAACAGAGTTAAAAATAGTAAAGACTTTGTGGATTCATCTGAAATCAATTACAACAGCTTTAATATACCTACATTGGATCCCATACATTGGGGAAGACCCAAGCTCCAGAAGTGTTCCCGTGTCAGGCAGACATCCCCATCTTTGGCAATAAGCTCTGCTCTAGACCGGTTTAAAGGTATACTATGCAACCGGGGTTGATTTTTGTTTGTTGTTTGTTTTGAGCTTAGCAGACAGGCGAACGCAACGAAAAGTGGAAAAAACGGCAGTACAAACAATGACTAACACAGTGAAGGTATGAACATCAAGCTTCCCGCAGCGCTATCTTGGCGAGGCGGCCGCCGTCGCTGCCAGTTTTATTATTATTATTATTTTTTTAAATTTTTTTTATGTTGGCGAGACGCTACCGCCACCGCCTCGCCAAGCCGCAGCCGCCTCGCCGCGGCCGCCGCGGTAGCGTCTTGCCAACATAAAAAAACAAAAAAAATAAATAAATAAAATAATAATAATAATAATAATAAAACTCGATATGCTTGCATGTTTATTTGACGTTAACACGCGGTTCTTTGTTGTTGCTTTCGCGCGTGCATATAGTGAATGGCAGGGCAAAAACACATGGAGTTCTCGCCGTAAAGCGAGACTTCTCTGTGTGCGGGCCGTGAGCTCTTGCAATTGCAAGTGCGGTATTTCCCCCACAGACCCCCAGGGCGGCCGAGAAAACCTTTGTTCGACCTGAAATGACTAATTTAATCATCCAAAACGGTATGGAACACATTAATTAACTGAAAAATGTTGCATAGTATGCCTTTAAACTCATTGGTTAACTGCGCCCTCTCGAAGCGAGAGGGCGCAGTACTTTAAATCAAGTACATATTTGAGCTACAAATAATAAATTGTAAATAAAATTAAAACCAGCAGAAAACAAATTGAGATCTAATCAATACCCATTCATTAAATAATTTACAGGACACACATATATACCTACCAGCATGGCTTGGACTGGATTGAAATCATTCAAATATCCCAGAGAAAGGCCAGTAGTCATGGTCACGTACTGACTGCTGCAGCACCAGTGGGTCAGAAATGGGCTCCTGTTCAGCTATAAGTGGTTATAAAAAAACACTTGCAGGGGATTGTTTTTTATAGTTTAAAGACTAAGGGACATCTTGAGTACAGTTACGTTTTGTTTCTTACTTCCATGGCAAAATTAAATGAACAAACTGTATTTAAATTTGTACCTTGGAAGTCATCTCCCTAAGGAATTAAAACTTCTGGCACTTTGGACTCTGAAGAAAAGAACAAAGTATTATGAAGGTAACCTATGACTGTGAAAGTACAGCGAGTCTTTAAATTGCTAATCCTAATACCTCTCAATGTAGGGCGTATGAAAGGCTTCAGCTGTGAAACATTTGTGTTTTGTTTCAGCTGAGCACCTGTTTTGCTGGACAGCGTTGCCACACCCTTTTCTGAAATGGAGGTAATGACGTATGGTCCAGACCAATTGGCTTCAAGTCGCCCTCCTTTTCGGCCTTCCTTTCTTTTATTTGCTTTGAGGACCTCATCACCAATTTTGAAGTGGAAGGATTTCAAGTTCCCTCTTTTTTTTGTCTCATACGCCTTCTTTTGTCTGTCCTGCGCGTTTTTAATGTTCTGGTAAATCTGAGAAAATATCAAATGATGTTTCTTATAATGTTATGATTATTTAAAACATAATACATAACTCCATAGACATATATTTCCGTTTCACCATCACCTTTGCATGGAGATCTGCAATGTCTGCAGCCTTGGCCTCCAGGTCTTCTTCTGTCTCCTCAATCACCACGACACGTTTGTCATCATCCCCTTTTTCTTGTGTTGTGTTGTTTATTACACCTGGTGTGCGGGGGTGTCTTCCAAACAGAGCACAATAGGGTGTTTACTTTGTAGATCTCTGAGAAAAAAATACAATCATTAGCATTTTACAGTCTTCTATGTCCATGTGTTGATGGAAACCTTCATACGGATCAGCAAGATTTCTCTCAATCCTCAAATTTTGCAAGAATAAAGTGCCATTTGAGTGATTCTGACCAATCTCTCTTGATTTTTTAATTAATACATGGACATGTCGTGGACATGTTGCTGGTACACTGTCTTACACACCTGTTTGGATGTGTTGATGCCTGCTACTACTCCCCGTAGATGGATGTCCCAGTCGTTTTGATCCTCCCCACAGTATTTGGCTAGTGCAGTCTTGATATTGCGGTTGGTGTGCTCATCCTGTCCATTGGCCTGGGGATGGTAGGCTGATGTAATACAGTGCTTGACACCCAAAGCTTCAAACACACCACGGTTGACCTGTGAACACATTTGTATAGCTTTGAGTGATACAATATGATTCATTACAAATATACATTATTTGTAAATAAAACTGTACCTCATTTACAAATTCCCGCCCCTGGTCGGTTATAATCCTCACTACCAGTCCAAAGTCAAGCAAAATATTAACAATTTTTTTGGACACCTCAGTGGCACTTTTGTTGTAGAGGGATTTTGCCACCACCCACTTGGTGAATAGATCTGTGGCAGTTAGAATGAACCTGCAACATACAAGCAGATTGTTTTGAACATAATTTGTATCCATGACTGTCATGTTCTCTGTTCTCTTTATCAAAAATGTAATATTACCAAGTTCTGCAGATGTTTCCACGTTCTCAAGTTCCTGAGCTGTTCCTCGTTCTCAAGTTCCCGCTGCTGTTACACGTTCTCAAGTTCCCGCTGCTGTTCCACGTTCTAAAGTTCTGCAGCTGTTTCCACGTTCACAAGTTCCTGAGCTGTTCCACGTTCTCAAGTTCCCGCTGCTGTTCCACGTTCTCAAGTTCTGCAGCTGTTTCCACGGTTTCAAGTCCTCCGCTCCAGAGTTTCCTCCCTGTCAGTCACCCATTACTCCTCCTGTCAGCCAGCTTCTGCACCCTTCATCTCCGTCCATAAAAGACTCTGGTTCCTCTCGTCATAAACCCTCCATTCTGTTCAATAAACTCACTTCTAAGAACTAGCTCTGTGTGTGCCGTGCTGTGTCCGGGTTCATCCAAAGACAAATCCTGACACAATGTAGGGACTATAATAAATGAAAAGCATCACAGTTTAAACAGAACTTGGCAAATCTAATAGCATAGCCTAATTTTCATTCAGAAGAATAAACAATTAGAAAAATCTTACCCATTTTTTGACATCCTCTCGTAATGTTTCCCAGTGGTAGGAAGCTAACACCTTCTCTTCTGTGCGGCGCCTGCCATGATGTCCTCCGCTACCAAGGTTGTCATGGCAACTCCTTAAAACCTCACAAACCTGAGCTTGAAACACCACCAGACGAAGCTTGCCCTGGTAGTTGTAATACAACTGCCCATCTAACGCAACAAATAAAACATTCATTTAGATACTGCTCCAGAAACACAGTTTAATTCATATTTTTGCACATTTGTCAGTCACACTGGTACTTACTTTTAACGGTATAATGTTTTGAAGTCTTAAGAATGGTTGCCTTTCTGGTATCAGGACTTGAACAGGATGTAGTTAGGCTGTGGTAAGTCCCTTTTGAAAGATAATGAAGAATTTCTTCGTAAAAATGATCCATGGTTAATAAACCGCAAAACCGCTCTCGAAAAATACCTACAATACCGCTATAATTACGTCAGTAAATTGTCCGGACTAAAGTCCCTTAAATGAAAGTTCGTCATGGGCGTTCCATTTTTTTCGGGTCACGTGATCTCCTGCGGCCATTTTGGGTCTAGGCTCAGCTAAGCTCAGCGCATTTACAACACTGCGAGCGACCGATTTCTTTTTGAGTACTTTTCAAAACTTTTCGAGTATTTCTTTATTTCGAAAATAAGCCACCATGCCAGGGTGTTGTGCCCACGGCTGCAACAACAGCACTGATAAAGGGGCGCGGATGTTCCGTTTTCCAAGTGATGAAGAGCGGCGTTTATTGTGGATCAACCGAGTCAGTCGCTTGGACCAAGAGACGAACAAAACTTGGAGACCTACAACAAACTCTCGTTTGTGTGAGGTATGTGGGCTTTTTTTTCTGAAGTCAGGGTTTCCCGCAGCGCTAAGTTTGGCGGCCGCCTCGCCAATATAAAAAAAAAAAAAAAAAAAAAAAAAAAACCGCGCAAAGCTTGTCTCTCCCCGCCAGTCCCCAACCACTAAGCCGGGCATACACTGTAAGAGTTTTTCAGTCGTGGTACTTATATACATCTCAAACTGTACGACGGAACCGCGGGTTTAAAAAGTTCACCGCTCACGATCTGTGCGGCGCGACGCTCGGACGCAACAGGTGTTATGCCGAAAAGTGCATCCCTGCCGAGAAATGCATCCCCTGTCGCGGGAGCGCGCCTCGCTCTGTACAGCTGAATATCGACGAAGAAAACGGATTAAAATGTGACCAACGGAGTTACTTGTTCTTATATTAGTGATATCAAAACGTTTGAATATACCTCTTGTGTGAAAAAAACGGTGTTTATTTGGCAGATTCGTTTACAAAACGGGTGTAATGAACACCATTAAATCCAAAGTTTTTATTTGAGGTATGGCTGATTTATTTGTTGTGGTCTCTTGTCATCCACATACAACAATAAACCGTGAGAACCGACGTGAGTTTTGAAACTGCAAAGCTTTGTCTTAAACGGAAGATCAAACTGCATAAACAGCACAGCGTTCATAGACTAGTGTGATGCATTCGCGACTGTCAGAAAGCTATGGTGCATTCAGGAGCATGGGACATTTCAAACTTACAAGGAAAGAGGCATAAAACGGAAAAGAACTTAACTCATACAATAATGTATTTTTCCAGAAAATAGCGTGACCTTTCTAACAATACTAAATGCTCTATACTTGTATTTATGATATTGTTTTTGATTATGCACATCTGCTAGCTTTTTATTCTGAAAATTCTATAATATTACAACAGCAAATTATCAAAGTTCTTCAAAAGCCTGTTTAAAAGTTCCAAATGGGGCTGCAGATCATACAGCAACAATTGCCCTGTCATTGTTTTAACGGGCAGAATTTGCATTTGCTGACACTTATCCTTTAACTAAAGATGGATATACAGGAATAAAGTCATACAAGTGCCAACCCCTCATAGATGGCAGGGGGTGTGTTTTTTGGCAAGGGGCTGCCAAAAAGAATCCCCCTGGTTTTTAATCTAAAAATTGTCCCAGACTCATGAAATTCATATTGGTAGCTCAGAACACACGTGTAAACATGTAGGAAATGTTAAATCAGCAACAAGTGTATATTTAAGTAAAATAGCAGGGGGGTGCGTTTTTTGGCAAAGGCCTGCCGGAAAATGCACCCCCTATGTTTTTAATCTAAAAATTGTCCCAGAATCAGGAAATTCATACTGGTAGCTCAGAACACACCTGTAAACATGTTTGAAATGTTAAATCAGCTGCAAGTTTAAATTTAAGTAAAATAGCGGGGGGGGGGGGGGGGGGGGGGGGGGTGCGTTTTTTGGCAAAGGCCTGCCGGAAAATGCACCCCCTATGTTTTTGAAAGAGATTCTGTAGAAAGTTTGCTCCTTAATCAATCTGTTCAAAAGCACAAAGTTTTTAAATACCGTTATTTTTCGTTCTCCATTTTCAGTTTTACAATAGCAGTAAAATGCAACATTTACAAATGCATTTTAATGCAAAATTATTATTTAAATCAAAGAAACAAAATACTAAACTGCAAAACATTACCAAGAATGCTTTAAAGAAATATTTATCTTAATAACAGTAATAATATTCGTTACTATAATTTTAACAATGACAGACAGGAAAACAACAATGCTGTTACTTAATCACAATGTATTAAACAGCACTGATTCCGATTGTGTGAGCTCCATTACACAATTTTACATAATTCAAATTTTGTATATGGATATCTATTTAACATATGCCTGAAACTTGTCTATATGAAAAGGGTTAGATTAATTGATTTGTTTATTTATGTTGAATGTATTTGTTCCTTCTTTTATATTTTTTTCCCCCTTTAAATAAAATAACAACAGAGTAGGTGTGGCCAAATTGGCGCATTATTTGAATAGCTGTATGGTTTATCCCACTGTTATTGGTCTTGACTAATCGCTATATGATGGATCCCCAGCTTTTTAAGGCGATATATGAATACAGGGTAAATAAGTCCTACCAAAGTGGCTTGTCAAAACGCAAAAAGGCAGAAATTCGCAGAAAGACATCAAATTACCACGTTGAAGGTGAGTCCCCTATGCATCGTCATCGCCCAATGGCGTCGTGGTTAAACACGCACAACTTCTCAAGATATTGAGAAGTAGAATGCCTTGAAACTATGGACTAAAATGCAAGATTAAAATTGTTTTTTCTTAATATATTTGTTACAACCTCTTCCAGTCAGGCCTTTTTTATACCTGATGATTTACGTTCGGAATGTCAAAGCAGGCCGACCCCCGCGCCTAAGAAAATACAATTAAACAGTGCCGCATTAACGCCCATCCATCCATCCATCCATCCATCCATCCATCCATCCATTTTCCAACCCGCTTAAATCCCTCATGGGGTTGCGGGGGTGCTGGTGTCTATCTCCAGCGTTCACTGCCGAGAGGCAGGGTACACCCTGAACAGGTCACAAGTCTGTCGCAGGGCAACACAGAGACAGAACCCACAACTTTCCTGCTGCAAGGCAACAGCACTACCCACTGCGCCACTGTGCAGCCCGCTGCAATAACGTGTGCTGCTAATTTCTAAGCAACATATGAGCAAATCAATAAATAAAAAGGAGAGCTAATCAGCGAAAAGGCGAAAAACTTCAGCTGTTAAGGTTGGAATTAAACCTTATTGCCCACTCAGAGTTGAGTAATGTCATAATTTTGCATTAATGTAAGCATTTAATCCTAGTTACAAAAAGTCATGTGTCTTTTCCATTGCTCCAAATCATAATGTATAATGTAGAGAAATAATACAGGAACAGAAGAAACGGCTTTCAATAATTTAACATATTTTTATGCATAATAAACAATAGAATTGTAATTAAAATAACACTCATAAATTGCAGGAAAATACAATGTCATATAAAAAAGGTTGTGTCCTATTCCAAAGTGCTCATTATATGCAAAATAATTTGCCTTGGTCATGCTCATCTCTGGCATGATCAGTTCCTTGTATTGACTTAACAATAGCTATGCTAATTCCTTTCTCAAATTGTTGACATTTGATTGTATCTAAAAAAAATGTAAATGTTTTCCAGGGGAATCTTTGTTTTATATGAGGGGTCCAGAAAAAAAACAACTATTAAGGTAAATGGTGGTGAAGAAGCAAATGCCATCTTTATCAACCTGCACGCAAGCCCCACAGGAAGTCACAATGGCCAAAGAAGAACGAGAGATGCCATTTCACAACGCTACTATTGGCCTGGAATGACCAAAGACATTGATCAATGGGTAAAAACGCATATACCTGATTACATGTATACACCTGTCAAGTTATTTACCTCTAAAGCTATATCTCTGTTGCAATGTGGGTTTGCCCAAGATTGTTTCTCTAGTTAAATGCCAGGAGTATTTTCAGATGTGTGTATTTATTACTTGTGCAAATATATTTGTAACACCAATTTAAAAAAATTAACACAATATCCTAATACAAAGCTTTATTAGTTAGGACAATGAAGAAAGAACAAACTGCCTATAAACACAATTACAAATATCTTGTTAGAAATTACACTGTTAAAATATAAATTTTACTTTACATTTGTTTTACCTTTTTGAACAAAATACATTTGTAAACCCCCTACATAAAACCAATGATGACATTTCTATAAAGAGTCAAAACACAGAAAGGTGACCCAACTGTATCATAACCAAATTGTGTTTTGCTTCTTTATCAACTTCTACATCTACAGGTATCTGAATGTGCCTACTGCCAGTCTGCTCAGAAGAACATAAAGGAAGCTGTAGAGCAAACCCCAATAAAGGTATTAGTTTTAAATGAATTTATTTTATGTTCCAAGACTTACTCTTGTCTTCATATCATTATACTTAATAGAAATACCAAATATTCTCAATGTCTTCACTTGAAATGCCCTGTGTACTGCTTTTATAAACTACTTTGCTTCCAAAGGTTTTTGTCAAACATTTTTGCATGGAAATATTATCTGTTATTATGATTGCAACACCAACATAGCAAAGTGGTTATCTAGTACTTTTTTTATTATTATTATTATTTCAGGTTACACAGCCGTTTGAACTTGTAGGGATGGACTTGATTGGCCAACTAAAGGAAACAGCCACTGGACACAAGTATATTTGTGTAATGATAGATTATTACACAAAGTGGACACAGGCTTACCCGATTAAGTCCAAAACTGCAGAGGAGGTCACAAAGCAAATTCTGAAGTTTGTTCATCAGTTCGAGGCGCCCAAACGAATATTAACAGACCAAGGGACAGAGTTTGTGAATGCAGTAAATTCTTTTTTTTATTACTACTTCATGCATCATCAAAGTATTGGATGCTGATAAGCAACTCACACACTACCTATGTTTTGAAACAGATAAACAAAAATGTATGTGAGAAACTGGGTATAAAACGCAGTCTGTGTGCACCCTACCATCCTCAGACAAATGGACTTGTTGAAAAAATTAACGGCACAATCCAAAGGTAATGGTGGAAAGCTTTATTTCAAAAGTACAGTAATTATTTCACAAGGTAACATACTTCATATGATCTTGATTACCATGCTTCTATTAGGTGTTTGTGCAAACTTGTGGGGACCAAACCGGAGACATGGGATGAGTATTTGGATGCAGTGATGTTTGGGCTTCGGACCAAAAAACAGATGACCACCAAGTTTACTCCATACTTTTTAATGTTTGGGAGAGAAGCACGCTATCCAATCCAAATGCCAGAGGAATACCAGGTTTGCAATGCTAAAAACAGTAAATCTTTTAATGGTGGAAATGCATATGCATTGCCCATATGTTATAAAACTCTGAACTGTTTACTCTTTGTAAAGGTCAGCAGCAGTGTTGAAGAACTGATTCAGGAGGAGACTGTGAGCCAAGGCATCAAGCTGCTTGATGAATTAAAAACCATAATTGAGGAAAATGTCTCCAGATCCCAAGAGAAGAGAAAAAGACTAAGTGCATCAAGACAGAAAGAAAGTTTTGTTGTTGGACAGAAAGTCTTAAGGCAAAACGTGAGGAGTCAGCAGCGTAAAGGTGGAAAGCTTGAACCCAACTTTCTCGGTCCGTTTACCATCACTGCAATCCAGGGAAAAAGTGCCGACCTTCTTGGGGAGAATGGATCATTTTTCAAAAATGTCAGTGTTGACCACCTTAAACATTTTTTTGCCACAACAACCACGAGTACCTCATAAAATAACTGCCTCCTTGCCTCAAACATCTTCAGCATCCACCCATGTTGCTCCTCCTTCATCTCCTCCTTCATCTCCCCCTTCATCTCCCCCAACACCCCCAGCATCCACCCATGTTGCTCCTCCCTCATCTCCTCCCTCATCTCCCCCTTCATCTCCCCCAACACCCTCAGCATCCACCCTTGTTGATCCTCCTTCATCTCCTCCCTCATCTCCTCCTTCATCTCCCCCTTCATCTCCCCCAACACCCCCAGCATCCACCCTTGTTGCTCCTCCTTCATCTCCCCCAGCATCCACCCTTGTTGCTCCTCCTTCATCTCCTCCCTCATCTCCTCCCTCATCTCCCCCTTCATCTCCCCCAACACCCTCAGCATCCACCCTTGTTGCTCCTCCTTCATCTCCTCCCTCATCTCCTCCTTCATCTCCCCCTTCATCTCCCCCAACACCCCCAGCATCCACCCTTGTTGCTCCTCCTTCATCTCCCCCAGCATCCACCCTTGTTGCTCCTCCTTCATCTCCTCCCTCATCTCCTCCCTCATCTCCCCCTTCATCTCCCCCAACACCC
>NC_046364.1:28421321-28426321 GCF_011125445.2 Fundulus heteroclitus | reverse complement strand
TATTTGCATTCCCAGAACTACAGCACGAGGAGGACTAGACAACCATATTTCAGTCTGATTTCTTAATTTGTCCCCAGCCAATTCATAACTACAATTACTGTCATTTTTTTTTTTTTTTTTTAGATCAGTTTTCAGACCTGATGAAGTACAAGCACAGACAAGATTATTATAGTGGGGGATTAAAACAATAATGTTGGCACTAAATGTGATAAAAATAAAGTTTCCTTTAAACCTATCCTAGAGTGGCTCTAGGATAGACTCTACTCTAGTAGAGTCCATTTGTCTTTCTACTAATGTGCATACACTGACACTACTGCCTGCATACTTTGTACCTTGCACTGGTATATAACATTGATTGTGAATAATTATTTCCTCACAGCCCTGTCCTATCAGACAATTTCTTAAAATAGTCTTTGAGTGATTTGCCCTCCAAACAATGTTTCCTTACAGTAGACCCTTATATGACAATGCTGGATTAAGGTGTAAAGAGTCAGTTCCTCTTTTAATTTTCTCAATAACATGGAAATGCCCATCAGATAGGTGCAATGTTATTGCTTCCTATTCACAGATGGCCTGTATGCATCCCCTCCACTTACTGAACTTAAGGTGGCTCCTTTGTTTCCCCATCTTTCGTTACTGGATTAACCACAATGACAATACCGATGACCATAGGCACAGACGCACATACATCATGTATCCATGGTATTAAATGCTAATTGTAACATGTATCAATGGTATTAGTAATCCTATTTGAATCTTTTCCATTTCAGATTGCCTGTGACAGATGCAACAGGTGGTACCACCAGGGCTGTGTCCAGAACCCACCAACTAATGTTTAATATTGCTGTCCGCTGTGCATGTAGTTTTTTTATTTTAAGTTCCTTTAAACTACTTTTGCCTTACACTGTTCAAACTTTAAATTTTGATTTATACGTTTTCATATTTATTTGTCTTTGTTTAGTAGGTACTTCGAAAATGTTGAAACATGTTTAATGTTGTTTGATGGAACTGTAAGACTTTGTTTTTCATAACATACTAATATTAAAGTTGATAGTACAAAAGAAATGCAAAAATGTCTTTGCAAGTGGTTTGATTTTTCCAAATCCAAAAAGGTGTAATGCAGATATAAGGTAGAAGGTATATTTAGGTCGGATGTAAGATGAAAATCTTGAGCACCTTGACAGCAGCCATGAAAAACGCACCCCCCTGCTATTTTACTTAAATTTACACTTGCAGCTGATTTAACATTTCCAACATGTTTACACGTGTGTTCTGAGCTACCAGTATGAATTTCATGAGTCTGGGACAATTTTTAGATTAAAAACATAGGGGGTGCATTTTCCGGCAGGCCTTTGCCAAAAACGCACCCCCCTGCTATTTTACCTAAATATACACTTGTTGCTGATTTAACATTTCCTACATGTTTACACGTGTGTTCTGAGCTACCAGTATGAATTTCATGAGTCTGGGACAATTTTTAGATTAAAAACATAGGGGGTGCATTTTCCGGCAGGCCTTTGCCAAAAAAACGCACCCCCCTGCTATTTTACTTAAATTTAAACTTGCAGCTGATTTAACATTTCAAACATGTTTACAGGTGTGTTCTGAGCTACCAGTATGAATTTCCTGATTCTGGGACAATTTTTAGATTAAAAACATAGGGGGTGCATTTTCCGGCAGGCCTTTGCCAAAAAACGCACCCCCCTGCTATTTACTTAAATTTAAACTTGCAGCTGATTTAACATTTCAAACATGTTTACAGGTGTGTTCTGAGCTACCAGTATGAATTTCCTAATTCTGGGACAATTTTTAGATTAAAAACATAGGGGGTGCATTTTCCGGCAGGCCTTTGCCAAAAAACGCACCCCCCTGCTATTTTACTTAAATATACACTTGTTGCTGATTTAACTTTTCCTACATGTTTACACGTGTGTTCTGAGCTACCAATATGAATTTCCTGATTCTGGGACAATTTTTAGATTAAAAACATAGGGGGTGCATTTTCCGGCAGGCCTTTGCCAAAAAACGCACCCCCCTGCTATTTTACTTAAATATACACTTGTTGCTGATTTAACATTTCAAACATGTTTACAGGTGTGTTCTGAGCTACCAGTATGAATTTCCTGATTCTGGGACAATTTTTAGATTAAAAACATAGGGGGTGCATTTTCCGGCAGGCCTTTGCCAAAAAAGGCACCCCCCTGCTATTTTACTTAAATTTAAACTTGCAGCTGATTTAACATTTCAAACATGTTTACAGGTGTGTTCTGAGCTACCAGTATGAATTTCCTAATTCTGGGACAATTTTTAGATTAAAAACATAGGGGGTGCATTTTCCGGCAGGCCTTTGCCAAAAAACGCACCCCCCTGCTATTTTACCTAAATATACACTTGTTGCTGATTTAACATTTCCTACATGTTTACACGTGTGTTCTGAGCTACCAGTATGAATTTCCTGACTCTGGGACAATTTTTAGATTAAAAACATAGGGGGTGCATTTTCCGGCAGGCCTTTGCCAAAAAACGCACTCCCCTGCTATTTACTTAAATATACACTTGCTGCTGATTAACATTTCCTACATGTTTACAGGTGTGTTCTGAGCTACCAGTATGGATTTCATGAGTCTGGGACAATTTTTAGATTAAAAACATAGGGGGTGCATTTTCCGGCAGGCCTTTGCCAAAAAACGCACCCCCCTGCTATTTTACCTAAATATACACTTGTTGCTGATTTAACATTTCCAACATGTTTACACGGTGTGTTCTGAGCTACCAGTATGAATTTTCCTGAGCTCTGGGACAATTTTTAGATTAAAACATAGGGGGTGCATTTTCCGGCAGGCCTTTGCCAAAAAACGCACCCCACTTGCTATTTTACTTAAATATACACTTGCAGATGATTTAACATTTCCAACATGTTACACGGTGTTCTGAGCTACCAGTATGAATTCCTGATTCTGGGACAATTTTTAGATTAAAAACATAGGGGGTGCATTTTCCGGGCAGGCCTTTGCCAAAAAACGCACCCCCCTGCTATTTTACCTAAATATACACTTGTTGCTGATTTAACATTTCCTACATGTTTACACCTGTGTTCTGAGCTACCAATATGAATTTCATGAGTCTGGGGACAATTTTTAGATTAAAAAACCAGGGGGATTCTTTTTGGCAGCCCTTGCCAAAAACGCACCCCCTGCTATCTATGAGGGGTTGGCACTTGTATGACTTTATTCCTGTATATCCATCTTTAGTTAAAGGATAAGTGTCAGCAAATGCAAATTCTGCCTGTTAAAACAATGACAGTGCAATTGTTGCTGTATGATCTGCAGCCCCATTTGGAACTTTTAAACAGGCTTTTGAAAAACTTTGATAATTTGCTGCTGTAATATTATAGAATTTTCAGAATAAAAAGCTAGCAGATGTGCATAATCAAAAACAATATCATAAATACAAGTATAGAGCATTTAGTATTTAGCCTGTTTCCAAAATAAACATCTTAAAACTGTGCATTGCCTCCCGATCGTATCTGCATGTGGACTCGTCACCTGAAAACCATGACATGATCAATTCTGGACTTCAAGACAGGAAAAGAGAAGTATACAGTTCACTTAAAAATGTCTCTCTCAAGTCTTATTAAAATGTAATATAAGCTTTTCTGGATGCCTAGTAGGTGATCATCAACACTCAGTTGTGTTTTATTCAGAACACCTGCCTGAAGGGTATTAGAAGGTGCGAAACGCGCATAACATAACAGTGTTAAAGCGCCTGCCTGTGGCAAGTTTAGACCCAAAATGGCGGCACTCGCTGAGTTGGCGCAACTTTCATTTAAGGGACTTTAGTCCCGGACCAATCACAATGTTTTGGCGTGTCAGCGCAAACCACAGACATTATATACGTAGACGCGTCATTGGCGGGATCTGCGTATGCTGCGATGCGTCAGAGCGCCGCCATCTTGAAAGGCATACTATGGCAAACATTTTTCAGTTAATTAATATGTTCCATACCGTTTTGGATGATAAATGAGTCCATTTCAGGTGGAACTAAGGTTTTTCTCGGCCGCCCTGTGGGTCCTGTGGGGGAAATGCCGCACTTGCAATTGCAGAGCAGTCGGTCCCCGCAGTCACAGGCTCAGTAGTCTCGTGTGCATCGCGAGAGTCGGTCTTGCTTTACGGCGAGAACTGCTACCCGCCTCGCAGTGAAAAGCCGTGTTTGTTGGGTATGCGCAGTGGCGATATTTGTGCAGTTATCATGGGGAACCAGCGGAGAAAACACAGCGAAAGCCCATGTCGGAGCAGGCAAGAAAGAGGAAAAGGGCTCTGGACAGAGAGAGGAGTCGTACACGGGTGAACATAGAAGGCTGCAAGGCTGACGCGGACCTCGCGTTTCTGCTGATGCGATTGTAAGTAACAGTAGGGTTTCCTCACGCTACCGCCTCGCCGACATTACCAAAAAAATAATAATAAAAAAATAAAACTTACTCGATATGCGCGCCGCTCCGCTCAGCCGGTCAGCGGCGCAAAGTTTGTCTCCCCCGCTCGCTCAGCCGGTCAGCGGTGCAAAGTTTGTCTCCACCCCGCTCCGCTCCGCCGGTCAGCGGTGTGCAAAGTTTGTCTCCCCCCTCCGCTCCGCCGGTCAGTGCAAAAGTTTTTCTCCCCCCGCTCCGCTCAGCGGGTCAGCGGTGCAAAGTTTGTCTCCGCCCCGCTCCGCTCCGCCGGTCAGCGGTGCAAAGTTTGTCTCCCCCCCGCCCGCTCCGCCCGCGGTCAGCGGTGCAAAGTTTTTCTCCCCCCCGCTCCGCTCAGACCGGTCAGCGGTGCAAAGTTTGTCTCCGCCCCGCTCGCTCCGCGGTCAGCGGTGCAAAGTTTGTCTCCCCTCCGCTCCGCGCGGTCAGCGGTGCAAAGTTTGTCCCCTCCGCTCCGCGGTCAGCGGTTGCCAAGTTTGTCTCCGCCCCGCTCCGCTCAGCGGTCAGCGGTGCAAAGTTTGTCTCGCCCCCCCCCCCCCGC